>NW_026781059.1:0-16000 GCF_030144855.1 Hypanus sabinus
AGGAGTGGATAGGGACAATTTGTTTTATGGGAAAAATGTAATAGAGAAATGGAGGTCATTTAAAGGTGAAGTTTTGAGGGTACAGAATCTTTATGTTCCTGTTAGGTTGAAAGGAAAGGTTAAACGTTTGAGAGGGCCAGGGTTCTCAGGGGATATTGGAAACTTGGTTAGGAAAAAGAGAGATATCTACAATAAACATAGGCAGCATGGAGTAAATGAGGTGATCGAAGAATATAAAGAATGTAATCTTAAGAAAGAAATTAGAAAAGCTAAAAGAAGATACCAGGTTGTTTTGGCAAGTAAGGGGAAAATAAATCCGAAGGGTTTCTACAGTTACATGAATAGCAAAAGGATAGTGAGGGATAAAACTGGTCCCTTAGAGAATCAGAGTGCACAGCTACGTGCGGAGCCGAAAGAGATGGGGGAGATTTTGAACAATTTCTTTCCCTCGGTATTCATTATGGAGAAGATTACTGGATTGTATAAGGTAAGGTAAACAAGTAGTGAAGTTATGTAAATAAACGGTTAAAGCGGAGGAAGTGCTGGCGCTTTTAAGGAATATAAAAGTGAAAAAAATCTCCGGGTGCTGACAGGATTTTCCCTAGGACCTTGAGGGAGGTTATTGCAGAAATAGCAGGGGCTCTGACAGAAATATTGCAAATGTCATCAGAAACGGGGATTGTGCCGGAGGATTGGCGTATTGCTCATATGGTTCCATTGTTTAAAAAGGGTTCTAAGAGTAAACAAAGCAATTATAGGCCTGTCAGTTTGACGTCCGTGGTGGGTAAATTAATGGAAAGTATTCTTATAGATGGTATAATAACTATATGGATAGAGAGGGTCTGATTAGGAAGATTCAACGGATTTGTGCGTGGAAGGTCATGTTTGTCACATCTTATTGAATTTATTGAAGAGGTTACGAGAAAAGTTGACGAGGGTAAAGCAGTGGATGTTGTCTATATGGACGTCAGTAAGGCCTTTGACAAGGTTCCGCATGGAAGGTTAGTTAGGAAAGTTCAATCGTTAGGTATTAATATTGAAGTAGTAAAACATATTCAAAAGTGGCTGGATGGGAGATGCCAGTGAGTAGTGGTGGATAACTGTTTGTCAGGTTGGAGGCCGGTGACTAGTGGTGTGCCTCAGGGATCTGTACTGGGTTCCATGTTGTTTGTCAAATACATCAATGATCTGGATGATGGGGTGGTAAATTGGATTAGTAAATATGCAGATGATACTAGGTTAGGTGGCGTTGTGCCTACTGAAGTAGGTTTTCAAAGTTTGCAGAAAGATTTAAACCATTTAGAAGAGTGGGCTGAGCGATGGCAGATGGAGTTTAATGTTGATAAGTGTGAGGCGCTACATTTTGGTAGGAATAATCCAAATAGGACATACATGGAAAATGGTAGGGCATTGAAGAATGCAGTAGAACAGTGTGATCTGGAAATAATGGTGCATAGCACCCTGAAGGTGGAATCTTATGTGGATAGGGTGGTGACGAATGCTTTTGGTATTTTGGCCTTGATAAACCAGAACTTTGAGTATTTGAGTTGGGATGTAATGTTAAAATTGTACAAGACATTTGTAAGGTCGAATTTGGAGTATTGCGTAAAGTTCTGGTCACAGAAATATAGTAAAGATGTCAACAAAATAGAGAGAGTACAGAGAAGATTTACTAGATTGTTGCCTGGGTTTTAGCACCTAACTTACAGGGAAATATTGAAGAAGTTAGTTTTTTTATTCTTTGGAGCGCAGAACGTTGAGTGGGGACGGTAAAGGTATATAAAATTATGAGAGGGATAGATAGAGATGAGCTTTTTCCATTGAGAGGACGGGAGATTCAAACAAGAGTACATGAGTTGGGACTTACGGGTCAAAATTTAAGGGTAACATGAGGGGGAATTTCTTTACTCAGAGAGTGCTAGCTGAATGGAATGTGCTTCCAGAAGCAATTTTAGAGGCATGTTCGGTATTGTCATTTAAAGCAAAATTGTATAGGTATATGGACAAAAAATGGCGGGTTATGGGCTGAGTGCGGATCGGTGGGTTTAGGTGACAGTAGGCGTTCGACAAGGACTAGAATGGCCGAGATGGCGTGTTTCCGTGCTGCAATTTGAATATGATTATATGGTGATGTGGCTATTCTGTATGTCTGGGGAAAATAACAGTACGCGTTGACCGCTCGTGGTGTAAATCGTCTCTGTAAGGTCATCAATACGCTCCAAGAATTAAAGTCCCAACCTGTCCGACTTCTCTCCTTTGATCAGTCTACCGAGTCCGGCAACATCCTCGTTCTCCTCCTGAACTCTCATCCACTCTAACATTGCACTCCTCACTCTCTCTGACCCGCTCATACCCCATTCTCCTCCTTTGCTCGCGTCCTTTTTCTATCCCAGCACTCTCCTACAAACTCCTACAAATCTATGGTCTTTTACTACACATCCGTTCCATTCTTCTCCGTCCTCCCACTCTCCCCCACACCCACCCCACTCTCTCCTCTCCCTAATTCCTCTCCCACCCTTTCATTCGCCCCTCTCTCTCCTTCTTTATTCTCTCTAAAACAGTCTCCGTGCTGCAATTGTAATATGGTTATATGGTTATATGGTTATGTGACTATTCTGCATGTCTTGGAAAAATAACTGTACGCGTTGACCGCTCGTGGTGTAATACGTCTCTGTATCTTCATCACTACGCTCCAAGAATTACAGTCCCAACCTGTCCTTTGATCAGTCTCCCGAGTCCGGCAACATCCTCGTTCTCCTCCTGCTCTCTCATCCATTCTTACATTGCACTCCTCAAACTCTCTGACCAACTCCTACCCCATTCTCCTCCTTTGCACGCGTCCTGTTTCCCCCCACCACTCTCCTACAAACTCCTACAAATCTATGGCATTCTTTCTCCACATCCGTTCCATTCTTCTCCGTCCTCCCACTCTCCCCCACTCCCATCCCACTACCTATTTCCTCTCCCACCCTTTCTCTCGCCCGTCTCTCTCCGTTCTCTCTAAAACAGCCTCAGCGTTTCCTCAACTTTCTCCCTCGTCGCCATCGACTCTCACTTCAATCGTCTGCCCAATGGTTCCCGGTACCCCGGTCCTGAGGAACGTCTGTGCTGATTCCCGCTGCCCGCGCCCGTCATGGTTTTATACAACTCTGTCAGATCGCCCCTGTGCTCCAAGGAATAAAGTCTCGAATTTCCCGACCTCTCTCCATGCCTCACTCCCCCGAGTGCAACATCCTCGTGAACCTTCCAGCACAGTGGCCTTTCCTAAATCAGGGCGAACGACACTGAACAAGAGCGGCGTCACTGTACATCTGACACGTGACCTCCCGACTCCTGTACCATCATCTTCCAGAGCAGTGTACTATCTGAGACCTTGTTAAAGTCCAGGTAGATTACATCTAGTCCCCGTGCCTGATCTGTCCTTCCCAATCATATTAGCCCGGCGACTCTCTCTCGGTCTCAGGCCATCCGTATCTCTCTTCCTCCTCCAACTTCCACAATCTGGATCTTCGCCCTCCCTCAACTCTCCTTTCTTTCTTCGTCCTTCCCTTCCTCTCTTCCATCTCCCAGAGTGATCGACCATCTGGGATCTTGTGACAGTATTTGTCACTGTACATTTTACCAACCAATCAGGCCAAACAGGTCCTACGCAATAACTCCGATCAGTCTAATCCCCCCTGGCCCCACACCCTCATACAGAGCAGACCAACAATAGTTCATTAAAGACCCTATCCATCACGTCTGTTACACTGCCCTAAACAGCCGCCCTGCTGACTTACTCCAAAGATGGAAATCTTACATGTCTACATCCATGGACACTGTCTACTGTTCTTGTTGCCTCCGTGAAGAAACCAGCATAACCAAAGACTCCCACCCGACCGTACTCACTCCCATCGGGGAGAAAGTTACGAAGGCTCGTCCCACCGGCTTCTGCTCCGTTTTTACCGGATTATCGAACGGCCCCCAAGGACAACGTGGAGGGAGATTCACCCTGTGTCTGACCCCAGTCGTGTGTGATCGGACCATGGGTGGGAGCATCACTCTGTGTCTGACCCCAGGAATGTGTGATAGAACCGTGCGGAGGGAGATTCACCTTGTGTCTGACCCCAGTCGTGTGTGATCGGACCATGGGTGGGAGCATCACTCTGTGTCTGACACCAGGTATGTGTGATAGAACCGTGCGGAGGGAGATTCACCCTGTGTCTGACCCCAGTCGTGTGTGATCGGACCATGGGTGGGAGCATCACTCTGTGTCTGACCCCAGGAATGTGTGATGGAACCGTGCGGAGGGAGATTCACTGTGTGTCTGACTCTCACTCTGCTGTGTCCAGCTGAACCTGATGTGCTGTACGCGGAAGTTAATTTCAAGACCCTCTCGGCAACCCGAGTCCGGACAGATCGAGGTCAGTTTCAGCTTTGTTCGTTCATCCCTGATTAGGTGACGTGTCGAATCCTGTCGCGAGATCTCAGGGCAAACGTCCAGTTGACACTAATGATTCCATGTTTGAGAATAACACGGAGGGAACGGGTGAGCAATGCGAAGTGGGGGGGGGAGTGGGTGGTGGATTCTCTGTTTTTACGATTTGTACGGAGTGTTGCACTCTGGGAGGGGCGGATTAGAGGTAGCGCCGTGGAATGTATTGTGGAGGGAGTGTTGTGGGAAGATGGCATGTTGTGCAGAGAAAGGCGCAATGAGGAGCAGGCGATGTGGGGAAGGGGTGGTGGAGATCAGATAGATTCGTGTTGTTGTAGTGAGGAAGCAGGACTGTGGGCGAGATGGGGAGAAGGAGCGCGATATTAAACCTTAACCCTCTCTCTCTTTTCTAACACCACTCTCTTTTCCCTTTCCCTTTCTATCACACCGTCTCCTCTCTCCCTCTATCTCCTCTCCCTCCCTCACACTATTTCCCCTACTGTCTCCCACTGTCCCGTACTCTTCTCCCTCTCTCAATGCCCCCTCTCCCTGCGATCTCTCTTCTATCACAGTCACCGTCTCTCCCACTCTCGTTCTCCCTCTCTATCGCTCTCTCTCTGCTCACTTATATCCCCGTCAACCCCGCCAGTTCTTCCCACTTCTCTCTGTCTCGAAGTTAGCCACTCATCTCCCCTCCACGCTTTCTCTTTCTCTCCATCCATCTCTCCCGCTCCCCGGCGCTCTTCCCGCTTGCTCTTTCCCCTCTCACTGAAATTCTCTTGTTTTCGCTTCCTCCTCCCTCTCCCACTTCCGCCCGCCCTCCATCTCCCTTCTCATTCCCCTCCATTCATCTCTCACGCCTCCCAATCCGCTCCCCCGACACGGTCTGCCCCCTCTCCCTTTCTCTCCCCGTTCTTTCTCTCGCATTTTCCTGTCCAATGCCCATCGCGCTCTTCCCTCTCTATCCATCGTTTTCACGTACTCTCTGTCTCCACGTCTCTGTCCTCTCTCTCTCTCCCCGGTCGCCCCCAACCTCTCTCTCGCTACCTCATACCCTCTCTCCCTTCACTGGT
This sequence comes from Hypanus sabinus, assembly GCF_030144855.1. NCBI lineage: Eukaryota > Metazoa > Chordata > Chondrichthyes > Myliobatiformes > Dasyatidae > Hypanus > Hypanus sabinus. The sequence goes on from NW_026781059.1 coordinate 5,488, forward strand.
CCCTCTCCGTCTTCTCTCTCTCCCCGACTCCCTCCCCCATTCCCTACCGCTCTCACTCTCTTACTAATCTGCCTGTCTCTCTCTCTCTCTCTCTCTCCCAGACAGTCTGAACTCCACCTACTCAGAGCTGAACATCCGGAAAAAGAAACTCCGCGTCGATGAGGACGAAGATCCTCCCATTTCCTCGGGACCCGGCGGGCTGTCAACGGCTGCACAAATAGCGATGACGTCATTCTGGAGTGGTCAGTCTCATACTCCCAAGTGTTTGTAATCCATCTGCTTGGACCACATTCTCTGTCAGCTCGTTCCATAGACTGACAACCCCCACACGGGTCCCAATTAAATCTCACTCCCCTCTCACCTTAGACCTGTGCGCTCTGGTCCTCGATTCTCCAAGTCTGTGGAAAATAGCCGTACGCATTCTCGGCTCATGGTTTCATGCGTCTTTGTGTGGTCACCCCAACACTCCAAGAATTAAATTCCCAACCTAACCGATCACTATCCATAAATTTCTCCCTCCAATCCGGCAACATCCTCATTCTCCTCATTCTATCTGCTCCACTCTCACTCCTCCATCTTCCCACACTACCCAGCACTCTCTCTCTTCCCCTGTCCTACGCCAGTCGCCTCCACTACTCGGTTCCCGATTCTCCCCAACTAATCTACTACAAACGTTTCCCCATCTATTCCCCTGTTTCTCCCCATATCCCCACTTTTCCCCCTCCGCCCCACTGTCCGTCTCTCTCTCCACACCTATGCTCTCACTCTCACTTTCTCTTTACCCCACTCGTCTCGGTCTACCTCCTACCTCTCTAACACCACTCCCTCACTCATCTCTCTCCTTCCACGCAATCGACTCTCACCTCAATCCTGGGCCCTCTGGTTCCGGAAACCCCGGACCTGAGAAACGTCTGTGCTTGTTCACCCTGCCTGTGCACCTCGAGGTTTTATACAACTCTATAAGGTCACCCCTGCGATACAAGGAATAAAATCCCGACGTGCCCGACCTCTCTCCATGCCTCACTCCCCCGAGTCAAACATACTCATAAACATTCCGGCATCGTGACCTTTCCTATATCAGAGCGACCAACACTGAACAAGAGCGGCGTCACTGTAGATCTGCAACGGGACATCCCGACTCCTGTACCATCATCTTCCAGAGCAGTGTACCATCTGAGAAATAGTTAACGTCCAGGTAGATTACATCTACTCCCCGTAACTGATCAGTCCTTCCGGAGCAAATTAGCCGGACATCTCTCCCTGGGTCTAAATCCATCCAGTATGTCTCTCACTCCTCCATTTTCCACCATCTGGATCTCCCCCCCCCACCACTCTCCCTCTCTCACCTTTCCTGTTCTTTCTCCGACTCTCCCTCCCTTCCTTTCTTCCATCTCACAGAGGGATCCACCATCTGGGATCATGTGACAGTATTTGTTAACGTCAGTGTACATATTATCGACCAATCAGGACAAACAGGTCCTCCGCAAAAAAAAATCTGACTGCTCTCAGGCCATCCAATATCTCTTACTTTTCTCCATTTTCGATCTTCAGGATCTCCCCCCTCCCTCCCTCTCTCACCGCTCATTTCTTTCTTCGTCCTTCCCTTCCTCTCTTCTATCTCCCTGAGTGTTCTACCATTTTGTACCCAGTAAAAATATTTGTTGAATTCAGTGTGCATTTTATCTATTAATCAGGTCCTCCGCAAAAATATCGGTGAATCTAATCTCCCCTGGCCCCACCCCCTTATACAAAGCAGCCCTACAATAGGTCATTGAATTCCCTATCCATTACGCCTGGTACACTGCCCTAACCAGCCGTCCTGCTGTCTTACTCCAAAGATGGAAACCTGACACTTTCACTCCGTGGACATTTCCTGCTGTCTCCGTGAAGCAGCCAGCATAACCATAGACCCCAATTCAACCCAGCCGGACTCCGTCTCATCGGAGAGAAAGGTACTAAAGCTCTTCCCACCAGTCTCAAGGACGGCTTCTGGCCCGTATCTATCGGATTGTCGAACGGCCCCCTGGGACGATCAGATGGAGTCCTGACCTCACGATCTACCTCGTCCTGGCCCCTTGCATTTTATAGTCTGCCGGCACTGCCCTCTCTCTGTAACTGTGACTCTTTATACTGTAGGACCTCTCCTGCTCGTGATCTATATAGAAACATTCAAACATAGAAAACATACAGCACATTACAAGCTCTTCGGCCAAAAAGTTGAAGCGAACACGTCCCTGCCTTCGAACTACCAAGGCTTTACCCAGAACCCTCTATTTTTCTAAGCTCGATGCAGCCATCCATGAGTCCTTTGATAGAGCCTATCGGTTTCGCCTCCACCACCATTTCCTGCAGCCTCACTACACTCTGAGTAAAAAAAAAGCTTACCCCAACACCTCCTCTGTACCTACTTCCAAGCACCTTAAAAGCATGTCCTTTTCTGCGAGCGATTTCAGTCCTGAGAAAAAGCCTCTGACTATCCACACGATCCATGCCTCTCCTCATCTTGTGCCCCTCAAATCTGGTCACCTCTCATCCTCCGTCAATAGGTTGAGTTCACTCAACCTATTCTCATAATGCATGCTCTCAAATCAAATAAACATTCTTGTCAATCTCCTCTGCACCCTTTCTATGGATTCCACGTCTTTTCTACAGCGAGGCGACCAGATCTGAGCACAGTACTCCAGTTAGGGTATGTCCAGGATCCTATATAGCTGCAACATTACCTCTCGGCTCCTAAATTAAATTCTACGATTAACTAAGGCCAAAATAAACGTACGCCTTCTTAATCACAGAGTCAAACTGCGCATCTGCTTTGAGCTAGGTCCCCAAGATCCCTCTGATTCTCCACTCTGCCCAGAATCTTACCATTAGTACTGTAATCTGCCCTACCAAAGTGAACCACTTCACACTTAGCTGGGTTGAACTCCATATGTCATTTCTTAGCCCGGTTTTGCACCCTATCAATGTCCCGCTGTAACCTCTGACAGCCCTCTAACTATCTACAACAACTCCAAACATTGTGTCATCAAACTTATGAACCCAGCCCTCCACATCTTCATCTAGTTCACTTATAAAAGTCACGAAGAATAAGGGTCCCAGAACAGATCCCACATGCACTCCACTGGTGACCGATTTCCGTGCAGAATATGACCGGTCTACACCCACTCTTTGCCTTCTGTGGCAAGCCAGGTCTGGATCCACAAAGCAATACCCCCTTGGATCCCATTTCTCCTTACTTTCTCAGTAAGACTGGCAAGGGTTACCTTATCAAATGCCTTACTGAGATACATATACGTTAAATCTACTTCTCTTCCTTCGACAATGTGTTTAGTCTCATCCTCACAAATATACAATCAGGCTCGTCAAGCATACCTACCCTTGACAAAGCCATACTGGCTATTGCTAATCATATTATAGCTCTCCGAACCCATCATTGCACAGTAGGTGATTCAGTGAAAACACTTTTCAATTCCCAGATCGGGACCAATACCTCTAGCCACTGAGTTCAAGTGTTTCCACTGATCCGCAGACGAGTCCAGATTAAATTAGAACAAATAGGTCACCATACTGAATGTGAGAGGACTTCAGTGTAAATGTACCATATTACGTTCAGTCTTTCAAATGAAAGCATGTGTCTGAAGGTCGGAAATAACAGAGGGAAATGGGAACGAGCTGATGAAGAAGGGAAAGCAATATTGTGGAGAGCGGAGAAGACTAGCGAGGAATTCAGTGGGGCGTAGATCAGTTACAGATATGGTTTGGAGACCTGGCAGATAGAGGTTAACCGGTTAAAACCTAAAATGTTGGGCCTTGGTAAATCAAATGAAAGAAGTGACACACAATCAAAGCCAAGACCCTAAACATTGTTGGAACATAGAGACGTAGAGAATCTACAGCACAATACAACCCTTCAGATTACTATGCTGTGCCGAACAACTTTAGATGGTCAGAGGATCTTGGGATCCATGTTCATAGCTCCCTGAACATGGCTGCACAGTTTTATCAAGGCCCTTGACATTTTAGGCCACACTTTGAGGACAGTGTCCAGTTCCAGTCGCCTCACTATAGAAAGGATGTGGAAGCATTGGAAGGGGTACAGAGGAGACTTACCAGGATGAATCCTAGTTTAGATAGTGTGCATTATGATCGGAGATTAAGGGAGCAAAGTCTTTACTCTCTGGAGCGAAGGAAGATGAGAGGATACATGGTAGATGATACAGGAAATTGACAAGAATTGATAGAGTGGAGAGTGAACGCCACTTTCCGGAACCACAGATCAATATAACAGGACATGGCTTGAAGGTAAGGGGTGGGAAGTTCAAGGGGGATATTAGATGAAGGTTTTTTTTACTCAGAGAGTGGCTGGTTCGTGGAGTGCACTGCCTGAGTCAGTGGAGGAGTCAGATACAATAGTGAAATTTAAGAGAATACTAGACAGGTATATGGAGGAACTTAATGTGTTGAATTACATAGGAGGCAGTGTTTAAGGGTCAGCACAGCATTGTGGGCCAAAGGGCATCAACTGCTCTTCCTTCACCAATGTGTTTAGTCGCGTCCCCACAAAAATTCAATCAGTCTCGTAAGGCACGATCTGCCATTTACAAATCCATGCTGACAACTCCTAAACTGAGTATACCTCTCTAACTGTTCATAAATCCTGCCTCCCAGGATCTTCTCCATCAGCTTACCAACCGCTGAGGTAAGACTCACTGGTCTATAATTTCCTGGGTTATCTCTTGTCCCATTTTTGAATAAAGGAACAACATCAGCAACCTTCCAATCCTCCGGACCCTCCCACGTCTCCATTGATGATGCATAGATCATTGCCAGAGCCTCAGCAATCTCTTTCCTCCCCTCCCATGGTTGCCTGGAGTATGTTTCGACCGGTACCGTTGACTTATCTAATGTGATGCTCTCCCAATGCTCCATTAGATCCTCTTTCTCAACATCTACATGCTCAGGCCTTGCAGCTTCCTGCAAGTCATCACTACAGTCACTAAGATACTGAAGTAAAGTATTCATTAAGTAGCTCATATAGTCTTATTAAATACTTATTGTGATCTTATGGTCGTATGGTATCTCCACAGCTGCGCAGAAACAGGAGTCGAAAGTGAAGATTGGAAAAACAGCCTACCGACTTATCTGCATAATCTGCCTAGTTACGTTCGCCCTCATCGTGACAGTGGCCGGTCTCTCGATCCATGGTGAGTGGAACGGTCTCCGAGTGGAGTCAGACCGTAAAAAAAGAGAGTGGAATATATAGAGATTGTAAAACACAACAGTGAAACCAACACCCGCCTTCCCGTAACACCGATGGAAGAAGGCAGAGTACATGAAGATTAGGAAGCCAGAAAGAGATGTATCTATTGAGGAAAGCAGTTTAGAAAGAAAAGAGATGAAGAAGTCGCTGTCGACAGAAGGAAGCAAGAGAAGGCCTTGGCGAATAGTGTAAAGGAAAACAAGGCATTCTTCAATTATGTGAAAAACAAAAGGATGACAGGATTGAAGGCAGGAGCGATTAGAGATAAGGGTGGGAACATGTGCCTGGAGACTGTGGAAGTGAGCGAGGTTCTCAATGAATACTTCTCTTCTGTATTCACAAATGAGAGGGAAATTGATGACGGTGAAGACAATATGAGGGAGCTTGATGTTCTGGAGTATGCTGATATTAGGGGAGAGGAGCTGTTGTAGTTGATCAAATACATTCAGACGGATAAGTCACAGGAGCCTAAAAGAATATTCCCCAGGCTGCTTCACGAGGGGAGAGAAGAGATTGTTGATCACCTGGGTAGAATCGTTATGTCCGCGCTGTCCGAGGGAATGGTCCGGCAGGAAGGGAGGGAGGCACATTTTTCCCTCCTGTTCAAATAAGTAGGTAGGGATAGTCCGGATAATTATAACCCAGTGAGCCTTCCGTCCGTGGTGGAAAAGCTGTTGGAAAAGATTCTTAGGGATAACACCAATGGGCATTTAGAGATCATGGTCTGAACAGGGACAGTCATCAAGGCTTTGTGAAGTGCAGATCGTGTCTAACAATCCTGATAGAATCCTTTGAGGAGGTGAAAAGGCATACAGATGAGGGTAGAGCAGAGAATGTGATATACATGGAATTGAGTGAGGCATTTGACAAAGTTCCACACGGTGGAGCTTAATTTGAAATTCAGAAGGCATGGGATCCAGGGAAGCTTGGCCAGTTGTATTCACAATTGGCTTGCCTGGAGAAAGCAGAGTATCGTGCTGGAGGGAACACATTCGGATTGGAGGTCCGTGACTAGCGGTGTTCCTCAAGGATCGGTTCTAGTACCTCTGTTTTTCGTGATTTTTATGAACGACATGGATTGGGGGGTAGAATGGTGGGTGGTAAGATTGGAGATGACACAAAGTTTGGTGGTCTTGTGGATAGTGTTAAGGATTGTCGATGATTACAGAGAGAATTTGATGGGATGCAGAAGTGGGCTGAGATGTGGCAGGTGGAGTTTAACCCGGAAAGGTATGGGGTGGTACACTTTGGAAGGGCAAACTCCAAGTCAGAGTGCAGAGTAAATGGTAGGATACTGGGCAGTGTGGTGGAGCAGAGGGAACTGGGGGTACGTGTCCACAGATCCCTGAAATTTGCCTCACAGGTAGACAGTGTAGTTAAATCGATTATGGTTGTTAGCTTTCATATGTCGAGGGACAGAGTTTAAAAGTAGCGATACAATGATGCAGCTCCATAAAGCTCTGGTTAGACCACACCTGGAGTACTGGTGTCCCGTTCTGATATCCGCACTGTAAGACGGTTGTGGAAGCGTTAGAAAAGGTACAGAGGAGATTTACCAGGATGTTTCCTGGTTTAGAGTGTATGCATTATAATTCGAGATTAAGGGAGCTAGGGTTTTACTCTTTGGAGGGAAGGAGGATGAGACAAGACAAGATAGAGGTCTACAAGATATTAAGAGGAAAAGAGTGGACAGAGTGGACAGACAGCACGTCATACCGTGATACAAACACGGCCTTTACCGTAGCACAATCAGGTCTCATGCTGTCACCGACACGCCATTCGCTGTCACGTCAACAATGATGTTAAAGTTGCACAGTCACGACCTTCAATGAGATGCAGATTCACTCCTAACCGCGACACTGACACGACCATCGCTGTGACCCACATGTAGCTGTCACACTGACCGCAACGTCCCCTCACTGTAATATTGACATGTCCCTGACCGTCTCACTGATAAATTTCTCACGCGACACCGAAAGACACCTCACGGTGACACTGACACGCTCTTCACTGTGACACTGAGGTACCGTACACCGTGACACCTTCACGGAGCTCAGAGCGATCCGCTCTGCACCGCATCGTGACAAAGACTCACACGCCACTGTATCACCTCTTCCTGAGACAGGATCACCCCTCAATATAACGCCGATGCATTGCTCACTGAGGCAATTACCCACACCTCACTCTGACATAGGCAAACCCCTTAACAAATAGCGAGAGCTAAATTCACACTGAACACAGTGACATCGACGTACAACTCTTCATTGCACCGACACACACCTCAGCGTGTCGCTCTCACACACACCGTGGCCATGACATGACTCTCACATTGTTCCTGACGTAACCTTCTCTTTGCGACCAGCACACACCTCACCATGACACCTGGAAACGTCATTGTCAATTCCCGCCGGGGCATTGAAACTCCTATCACACTGACACCGACAGGCTCTTCACAGCAACTCGGACATGCCGCGCACGACACTGACGCAGACCCCCACGGTAACAACAACACCTTCACCGGGACATTGATATACCCGTCAGAGTAACACAAACACGCCCCTCAAGGTGGCGCCGTTTCCTCTCACTGCACCACGAGCACATCCTTCACTGTGACACCCTTCACCGTGACACTGACACAACACTCTCTGTGACCTGTTCTGTAGCGTGACGCTGACTCACGTGTCACTGTAAACGCTTAACATTCTTTACCATCTCTCTCAGTGTCACAGATTCGTCAGTCGAACGAAAGATGTCACCGGAACTCTAATCTGCCCGATCGTAAAGGAATGCAGAGCGATCTCCGTCACCGGTTCACCGAGATGGAAACGAAGTACAGATCTGTCAACGAAACCAAGGCTCGAATCTGTGAATTGTTGACCAGCAGAAGAGGTGAGGCATTATCCCCCTCTTTCACCCGCTCCTCGTCACATGGCAGGCATGGAGAGAGGAAGCGTCACTGTGCTTGACATTGGGAGTGTGTGTGAAGAGATGGTATGGAGGGTGATACTCCCTGTGTTTGTCCCGGTGAGTGTGTGATGGGGCTGCGTGGAGGAACTTTCACTCTATCACTGAATCCAGTAGAGTGTGATGGGACGTTGCGATGTGGATCCACTCTGTGTCAGACCATGGGATTGTGAGACGTAACATTACAGTTTCGCTCTGTATCTGACTCGGGGATTCTGAGATCGATCGGTATGGTTCCAGCTACAATCTGTGTCTGACAGCTGGATTGTCTGATGGGAAGTGCCCAGAGAGATTCACCCTATGTCTGAACTCTGAAGGGTGTTCTGGGACCGTGCACACAGAGTTTCACTATGTGTGACGGGACGGTACAGAGGGGGATTCACTTTGTGTCTGACTCCGGGAGTGAGTGATGGGATGGTGCAGAGGGAGGTTTACTCCGTGTGTTTCTCGTAGAGGGGGTAATGGGATCGTACTGAGAGAGAGCGTTTGTGCCTCACTCGAAGAGTTTATGATTGGATAGTGCAGTGGAACCTTCATTCTATGTGACACCGGATTCTGTCATTGGATGTTGTGGAGGGAGTCTGACCCCGTGAGTGAACCTCACTTTGTGTGTGAACACAGGGAGGTGTTGTGAGACGGTACAGACAGAGCTTCATTCTGCGACTCGCCAGAGAGTGCGATGTGACTTAAGGAGGGGGACTCGTGTTAGACTTGAACTGTGTGATAAGACCGTGAGGTGGCAGCTTCCCTCAGTGTCTGACAGTCTGCTCTGTGGTGTGTTTGGAAGCTGTAGAGGGAGAATCACTCTCCATCGGACATATGCCACGTGTGCAGAGGGAGTTTCTTTCTGTGTCTTACCGCTGAAGTGTGTGATGGGGCCGTGGAGAGGGAGAGATTCACATTGTGTCTGGCAAGGCTGTGTGTGATTGGACTCTGTGGAGGGATATAAATTTTACCGGCTGACCCAGGGATTGTGTGAGGGGTGGTGTTGAGTGTGTGATCAGACAGAGTGGAGGGATATTCACACTGTGTCTGACCCCGGTAGTGTGTGATGTGACGGTGTGCAGGGAGATTCCCTCAGTGTCCGACCCCGGGAGTGTGTGATGGGACGGGGTGGAGGGAGCTACACTGTGTGTCTGACCGCGGGAGTGTGTGATGTGACGGTGTGGAGGGATATTCACTCTGTGTCTGACCCTGGGATTGTGTGATGGGACAGTGTGGAGGGAGATTCACTCTGTGTCCGACCCCGGGAGTGTGTGACAGGACGGTGTGGAGGGAGATTCACTCTGTGTCTGACCCTGGGTGTGTGTGATGGGACGGTGTGGAGGGATATTCAGTCTGTGTCTGACACTGAGAGAGTGTGATGAGATAGTGTGGAGGGAGATTCACTCTGTGTCCGACCGCGGGAGTGTGTGATGGGACGGTGTGGAGGGAGATTCCCTCCGTGTCCGACCCCGGGAGTGTGTGATGGGACGGGGTGGAGGGAGCTACACTGTGTGTCTGACCGCGGGAGTGTGACGGTGTGGAGGGATATTCACTCTGTGTCTGACCCTGGGAGTGTGTGATGGGACAGTGTGGAGGGAGATTCACTCTGTGTCCGACCCCGGGAGTGTGTGACAGGACGGTGTGGAGGGAGATTCACTCTGTGTCTCACCCTGGGTGTGTGTGATGGGACGGTGTGGAGGGATATTCAGTCTGTGTCTGACACTGAGAGAGTGTGATGAGATAGTGTGGAGGGAGATTCATTCTGTGTCCGACCGCGGGAGTGTGTGATGGGACGGTGTGGAGCGAGCTACACTCTGTGTCTGACCCCGGGAGTGTGTGATGGGACGGTGTGGAGGGAGATTCACTCTGTGTCTGACCACGGGAGTGTGTGATGTGACGGTGTGGAGGGCTATTCACTCTGTGTCTGATCCCGGGAGTGTGTGATGGGACGGTGTGGAGGGAGATTCACTCTGTGTCTGACCCCAGGAGTGTGTGATGGGCGGTGTGGAGGGAGATTCACTCTGTGTCTGACCCCGGGAGAGTGTGATCAGACAGAGTGGAGGGATATTCACTCTGTGTCTGACCCCGGGAGAGTGTGATGGGACTGTGTGGAGGGAGATTCACTCTGTCTCTGACCCCGGGAGTGTGTGATGGGACGGTGTGGAGGGAGATTCACTCTGTGTCTGACCCCGGGAGAGTGTGATCAGACAGAGTGGAGGGATATTCACTCTGTGTCTGACCCCGGGAGAGTGTGATCAGACAGAGTGGAGGGATATTCACTTTGTGTCTGACCCCGGGAGTGTG
>NW_026781060.1:0-12500 GCF_030144855.1 Hypanus sabinus
TTGTGTGTCCACCCTTGCCTAGGTGACGAGTACACCATTGAAGAACGGTCTAGCTAAAGGACAGAGGGGTCGTACCTGAATGGCCGCAACAACATATCGACGGATCCAGAAAATAAAAGGTTTGATTGACTGTAGCTCAACGTTTTGATCGCTCTCTCTCTCTCTCCCTCTCTGTCTCTCTCTCTCTCTCTCTCTCCCTCTCTGTCTCTCTCTGTCTCTCTCTGTCTCTCTCTCTCTCTCTCTCTCTCTCTCTCTCTCTCTCTCTCTCTCTCTCTCTCTCTCTCTCTCTCTCTCTCTCTCTCTCTCTCTCTCTCTCTCTCTCTCTCTCTCTCTCTCTCGATCTTTCCCTCCAACGGTTACAACAAAGGAACCAACAACTACCTCAGCCTTCATGAACTGAACTGAAATTTATACTTTCCCATGATAATGAATTATCCCCTAGACAACGATAGAGCTTGATTATTATTATACCCACACTTTTAGGTATAATATTGCTAACGTGGATTATCTGTATATTTGCATTGTTGATATTGATTTGTATATTTGACTAATAAACACTGTTTTGAAAATCGTAACAGACCAACGGATACTTGTATCTTTGCTAGTAAGACTCCCGGTGGTCGATAATCAGGAGTTCATACCTCTCTTATTCCTCAGTTCACCTCGGAAAACTCGCCTCAGCCGAAACTACATATACATTAGAACAACCAAAACAGTGGTAAACTGGGAGGGTGAGATAACAGACTTGCCCCTCCTGCTAAAAAATCTTACAAATGGCTAAACCATCATGTTTACAGTTGTTGGCCCCTACCCTGAGCTCATCTGCCTTTCGTTCAATACTTCCTACATTGAATCGGAGGCAGCTCAGAACATGAGTCTCAACGGGCTCAGCCTTGTTGCTTCCTGACTTTGTCTGAGGTCTTAACAACATCTTCCAACAATGATTCCACTATCTGTACAATCATTCTGGTTATCATCCCCCTGCAACTCGATCTTAAACAACACAACGACACTTTTTTTTTAATGGCAAACCTTCCCGCTGGGATATTAGATTCACTCCGGTTCAGGTGTAAACTGACAGGTTGCCAGATGGCGGAGGAAATGAAGGAGCTTCACAACGAGGGGCGGTGTGGTGCGGCCTCCGGGCAGGGCTCTGTGCTGTCTCCCAGCGTTTCGCTTGGCAAGCTCGGTTGTTGTAGTTTGTAGATTTCGGTGGTTTTTAATGCGCCTAGAACCTGAAACTGTTTATATATGTAAATGCACGCTTGTGCGGCCGTGTACATAAAGCGTTAAAGTATTTCATATATGCTTCTAATCTTTCTATTTTATACATATTATATGTGCTGTGTGCCTCGTGTGACAGTTGGTATTTTGTTTAGCAGCTTGGCCCTGGCGGTAATGTGTGCTGAAATTGCAATTAAGCTTAAAATGAATTGAATTGAAATGAAATGAAACCGTCTCAACTATAGACGGCGCACCTTCCGAGGAAGAGATCCCAGTGATTCACATATCTGAGGACCTCGTTCCAATCCTAACATTTTAGCCACACTTTAGGCTGAATGTACTTTCTAATTTTGGGCACACCTGCACATACACAAGTTTGTGGATCTGGCTCCCTGACGATAACGCCAGCATTCCATCGAGGAATCTCGTTCTCGTCCACAGTAGTTTTTATTTCGACACCCCCAACAAAGACAACCCTATCAATACAGCTCACCATATCACAGTCTATTCATTTCTAAGACACAGAACCACAGTCAGTGCCAGACACCTGACGCGTGAGACTTTCCCCGGCTTGGTAATCTCCTCCCATCCAGAAGTATCCAGAGTGGTCTACCTGTTATTGAGCGGGATGGCCAGAAGAGGTCTCTGCACTGACTCTGGCTTTTAACACCTTTCACCTTCCTGGCTCTCACGCAGTTTCCTGTATCCTACACATCAGGTGCAAATACATCTCTGTATGTCTTCCCTATCACCCCCTCGGCTTTCCGAATGATCCCGAGTTCATCTAGTTTCAGATCCAACTCTGTAACACAGTGTGTCAGAAGGCGCATCTGGATAGCCTTCCTACAAGTGAAGTTGTCAGGAGCTCTTGAGGACTCCCTGCCTTCCCACATCTCGCAAAGGAGTATTCAACTGTCCGGCCAGACATTGCTACTGCTCTGACCTTGCGAATATAAAGAAAGAAACAATAATTAAACAGTAAACAAATCCACCAGCAGTTCTGCGTCTTCTCTCACCCAAGCTTCCTCCTTGAAGAGTCAAAGATAGAAAACTTCTTATTTCCGTTCAAAACCAATTTCCCGCTGCTCTAACCCTCTATTCTGGCTCATCACTCACACACACACACACACACACACACACACGCACGCACACACACACACAGTGAAAATCTCTCCACACCATCCCATTCAACACGTCCAGGTTCAGACACAGACTGGATCTCCATCCACACCGTCTCATCATACACTTCCGGGGTCAGACACAGTGAAGCTTCCTCCACACTCACTCCCGGGGACAGTACAGAGGGAAACTCCCTCCACACAGTTGCAACACACTCTCCTGAATTTAGACACTGGGTGACGCTTTCTCCGGACCGTCCTAGCGCACACAACCGGGTTCAGGCACAAATTGAAGCTCACTGCCCCGGGTCCCTTCAGAAACTACGATGTTCCGAAGCTTCCCTCTCACCAATCCCCAAAACTCTGCCGATCCTGAAGTCTTGAATTGTGTGCCGGCTCGTAGAATGTGTATGCGTTTCTGTTCCGGAAGTGTGCAGGAACAGGATGGAATTGGAAGAAGGGTTGGTTTTGTCGGGAGCACGGATATGGTGGTGAGATAGCGGTCACTGGGATGAATTGTTATCGATCCAAACGATCGGCCTGTTCACACAGCACATTGCAGAGGCTCAGAAGCGAGAGATCGATATCTGGAGGAAGGGGACTGGATGGAGAAACAACAGAGGTTACTTCTCCCCCTTTCTCCCCAAATATCCATATAAACTGAGAGAGAGGGAAACGGGTCTAGCAGGAAGAGGATTAATAGAATCGTGGTGGACCTGCAGGGGATGGAGCGCGTCAGGGAGACGGGGAGAGGATTTGGGGAAGGAGGAGATAATGGAGGCGGCACGGAGTGTAGGGGATGGAGGGGTGATTTAGACAGGGTTTGTAGAAGTAGATGGCGGTGGGGTAAACGGGGAAGGCTGTAGGGGATGTCATGGATGACGGTGACGGGGATGGTCGGCTGGGAAGGAGGGTTGACAACGAACAGGAGACTGAAAACTCAATGAACCAGGAACACCTTCTTCCTCTCCGCCAGAATATTATTGAACGCATCAGCACCACCTCCACATTTTTGCGGCATTTATTAGCTTTTTGCATTTGACATTAATTGTACATATTTGCGCGCTACTGATCTTTCGAAATAACAAATCTCAGGTGGTCTAAGTCACAGATAATAAAACAGAAGTAAATCCGGTAGAAAAGTTGCGATACAGGTGGACAGGACATTTGACACGCTGGCCTTCATCAGTCAGGACACTGAGTCCGGGAGTCGGAGGTCACGTTGCAGTTGCAGATGACGTCGGTCAGGCCGCACTTGGAGTATGGAGTTCAGTTCTGCTTGCATTGCTCCAAGAAAAATCTCAACGAACTGGAAAGATTGCAGAAGGAGATTTCCAAGGATGCTGCCGGGACAAGGGGGACTCAGTAATGGAGCGAGGATGGGAATTCTGAGACTTCTTTCAGTGACCTCATAGAGGTGTATAAAACTACAAGGGGCACGGCTAAGGCGAATGCATGCACTCTATTTCCCCAGGGCGCGGGTACGAGAACATTGACGAATATGATTAAGGTGAGAGTAGCTGAAGACAGAAGCGGGAGAGCGAGTGGTGTAGAGTCAAGGGAACAAGAGGAATGCGGAGAGTGCGTAGAGGGGGAATAGAGAATCGAGGGAGAGACCGGGATAGAAGGGGGAAGAGTTGGGAGGAAGGGAGGCGAGAGTCGTGGTGGGGGGGGGGTGTAGAAAAATGCAAATGAAATGGAGGAGCCGAGAGTGGAGAGGGATGAGAGAGAGAGTTTATCGGGACGAGGGTAAAGAGAGGGTGAGATGGTAAGATTGCGATAGAGGGAAAGAGGAAAAGAGGGTAAGGGTAAGGGGCAGAGCGGATGGGTTAATGTGAGTCAGAGAAGGAAATGGGTTAGAAAGAGCGCGTTATCATTTGATTCAAGTCGGACCCACTGCCTGTTGACAGAGAATCTGGATCTGGTCAGAAATCCCTGGGCATAAATGTGCAGACTTCTCACAGATGAAGCGCTGACGAAACTCAGTGCAAATCTCAAACTCGCCGAACCATTCACATGTACCGCATTCGAAGCCTCAAGCTTTCATCTGGTACACGACATTCGTGGCCATTTTCCTATCAGGGAGGGGTAAAGAATTTCAATGCACCTCCAGCTGGCAGCTGTGTGTCAATCCCTTACATCACAGACGCCCTCCCTCACCATTGGCCTGTGGCACCCCAAAATCTCCCACATCCCCCCTTACAGTAACCGGAATACTCAAACTGACCCACTCTCTCTCTCTCTCTCTGCAGCCCTGCGTCAGACCCCAAAGTAATCCCTTCCCTCACTATCTCCCCACAGATCGGTTTCAGAGACCAGAATAATAACAGTACCCAACATTCTCCTCACAGCTCCGTGTCAGTCCCCAAAATATTCCTGTAGCGCCAGTGTCCCCCAAAGGCCCATGTCAGTCCTCAAAATGTTCCCACGTCTTTAATGTCTCCCCACAGAACTGTGTTATCTGTCTAAGTACTCACACTCACCACTTCCACCCCACCGATCAGTGTCAGTCCAAGGTACACCCACTGGCTGACTCTCTCCCCACAGCACCCGAAGTCCCCGAAATAATCCCACTCTCAACCCTCTTCTTAGCGACCTGTGTCAATCATCAAAACATCTCCCACGTCCCATGCACTCCACGGACGTGACTTTGTGCCCAGAGTACTCCCACTGAACCATTCTCTCCCCACAGATCTGTGTCTGAACCCAAGGTACACCCCTCCCTCATCTCTCCCCACGGTCATGTGACAGACACCAACATACTGCCACTCCTTCACACTCTCAAACAACGTTGGTCAGTTCCCAAAAGAGCACCATAGTCCCCAAACGTTCCCGCAGCCTGTGCCAGACCGCAAACTAAACCTACCGCCCACTCGACTCTCGCAACCTGTATCAATCTCACGACTCATTTTATTCTCAGGAACATGCAAGACCCCAAATCTCACCCATCTTTGCATTTTCCAATCCAGAATGCACTGCCTTGGTCCTGGACAAATTTGTTAACAAAATTCTGTGAAATTAAAGTAGTATCATGAATGATTGAATTTCAGGTGTGTCACGTTATGTCTGACCCAGGGAGAGTGCGAAGGGCTAGTGCAGAAGGAGTTATCTCTGTATCTCACTCCAGGTGAATGAGATGGCAAGATGCATGAAGCCTTACTCAGTGTCTGACCCCGGGAACATGTGATGGGACGGCGTGGAGGAAGATTCACGCTGTGTCTGACCCCGGGTGTCTGTGATGGGGCGGTGTGGAGGGAGCTTCACTCTGTGTCTGACCCCGGGAGTGTGTGATGGGACTGTAAGGAGGGAGATTCACTCTGTGCCTAACCCCGGGAGTGTGTGATGGGACGGTGTGGAGGGAGATTCACTCTGTGTCTGACCCCGGTAGTGTGTGATGGGACGGTGGGGAGGGAGCTTCACTCTGTGCATGATCCCGGGAGTAGTGTGTGATGGGAGACTGTGAAACGAGATTCACTCTGGTGTATATAAACATATATATATACACACACACACACACACACACACACACACACACACACACACACATATATATATATATATGTCAGACACAGAGTGAGTCTGTCTCCGCGTGGACCCATCACACTCTCCCAGGGTCAGACACAGAGTGAATCTCCCTCCACACCGTCCCCTCACACACTCCCGGGGTCAGACACAAAGAAAAAATCATTGTACAACATCCGAAAACACGATCCTGGTGTCAGAGAGGGAGTGAATCTCCCACTGCACCGTCAGACCTCACAGTGCCGTGGTTAGACAGAGATTGAGGCTACCTCCCCACCGTCCCGGCACACACTGCCGAGGTGAGGTACAGAGTGAAGCTTTCTCCAAACTGTCCCATCGCGCATTCTCTGGGTCAGACACAGAGTGAACCTCCTTCCACGCTGTCCCATAGCTCTGGGGTCAACCTCGGTCTGAAGCTTTCACTCCACCGCACTATCACACCCTCTTTTGGTCAATCATGGAGTGAAGCTCCCTGCACACTCTCCCATCACACAGTACTGCGGACAAACACAGAGTGAACCACCCTCTACAGTACCTCTGTACACCCACCCGTGATCAGATAGGAAATGAGACAGTCTCTGCACCATCCCGCCGCATACTCCCGTGGTCAGTCAGAGTATAATGCGCCTTCTAGCCAGTGACGTCACACAGTACAGTGGTCAGAGAACGAGGGAAGCTCCCTCCGAACCGTCCAATCAAACAACGCTGGTTTCAGATATGGGGCGGCATTCCGTCCAGGCACGCGTCACCGTTACTGGTGTCAGACACAATCATGACCACGGCACATCCCATCCCAAAAGCACTCACCCCCCACCGCCCAGCCAGACCTTCCCATCACACGCACGCACTGTCAAACACAGAGTCCCATCACAAACACACGGGGTGAGAGGGTGAGACACAGACTTAAACTCCCTGCACACAGTCCGGTCACACACTCACAATCAGACGGAGAATGAATCTCTCTCTCCATGCCCCATCACACACTCCACTGGTCGGACAGAAGGAGAAGCTGCCACCAAATGGTCCCATCGCACACACCCTAGTCTAACACAGCGTGAATCTTCTTCCTCCCATCTTATCACACAATTCTTGGCGTGTCAGAGAGTGAAGCTCCCTCTGAACCGTTCAATCACACCCCACAGTGTTCACACACAAGGCGAAGTTCCGTCCACATTCTCTAATGGCGCACTCCCCAACATCGAATCACACAATCCATTGTCACACAGAATAAACGTCTCTCAATAACGTCCCATCACACACTCCCGATATCAGACACAGACTGAAGCTGTCTCTCCACGAACCCATCACACACTCCGGGATTCAGATTGAAACTCTCTTTCCAAGGTGCCATGACACACTTCAGGGGTCAGACATGTGGTGAATATGTCTGTGCACTGTCCCATCACACAATCCCGCTGTCAGACACAGAGTGAAGCTGGATCTACACAGTAGTGAAGATGCAACTTCTTCCACGCAGCCCCATCACACATCACTGGGTCAAACACAGAGTGACGCATCGTCTCTCCATGCCTGCCCTGTGATGAGGAGAGGGTGAAAGAGGGGGATGATGCCTCACCTCTTCTGCTGGTCAACAATTCACAGATTTGAGCCTTGGTTTCGTTGACAGATCTGTACTTCGTTTCCATCTCAGTGAACTGTTGACGTAGATCGCTGTGCATTCGTTTAAAAGACGGACGAATCTGTGATACTGAGAGAGATGGTGAAGGATGTTTAGCGTTTACAGAGAAACGGGAGTCAGCGTCACGCTACCGAACGGGTCACAGAGAGTGTTGAGTCAGTGTCACGGTGAAGCGTGTCACAGTGAAGGATGTGCCGGTGTCACAGTGAGAGACGTCATCGGAAACACGAGGGGAGTGTCTGTGCATCTCTGAGGGGTTATCAATGCCCTGGTGAAGGTTTTGTTGTTGTTACAATGTGGTCTGTGTCAGTATCGTGGTGATGATCAATTCACAGTCTCAGCGCGGGGCATGCTCGTGTTGCTGTGATGGAGGTGTCTCTCGACATCACGGAGAGGGAAATGTCAAAGTGAGGAGTCTGTTCGTGTCACGGTGGGTGGAGTATCTGTGTAACGTGTGGATGCTGCTCTCATTGAGAATGGTGTCTGTGTCACCGTGGGAGGCATGTCATGGCCACGGTGTGTGTTCGGTTGCCACGCTGAGGTGTGTGTCGGTATGATGGATAAAACTTTGTCGGCGCCGTTGTGAATTTAGATGTCGGTATCACAGTAAGGGTTTTGTCTGTGTCAGGGTTAGGTGTGGGTATTTGCTTCGGGGTGAGGGGTGTTACAGTGACGTGTAAGTCTTTGTCACGGTGCGGAGCTGGACGGGTCACGTTGAGGAGCCTGTAGGTGTCAGTGGTGTCTCAGTGTCACAGTGACGGGCGTGTCGGTGTTACTGTGAGGTGTGTTTCGGAGTCTCCTTGTGACAGGTTCTCTGGGGTCGTACGGGTGGGAAATCTCACATATCTTACATTCAAAGGTTGAGTTTAACTCTTGGACTGGTATTCGACATTGGCGTTGGTTCCTGATGATCTCCTGATTTTCTGCCCAAAGGAGTTTGTAGTTTCGTTCAGGAGAGATCTGAGATGGTGAAGGATGTTTGGCGTTTATAGTGTGCCAGTGTCACGGTGAGGGTGTAACAGTGAGGTGTGTGCTGTTGGCACAGTGAGGGGCGTCGGCGCCACAGTGCGATACGTGTCTGGGACATACTGAGGGGTATATTATGTTACCAGCGAGGTTTTTGTTGGTGACACGATGGGAGCTGCGTCAGTATCGCGGTGATAGTTGATTCCGTGTCATACCGAGTCGGTGTTTCAGTGAGAGACGTCTAGCTGTCATTGTGATAGGTGTTTCTGGTTCAATGTGAGAAATGCACCGGGTCATATCGCGGTGTTTCTCTATGTCACGGTGAGAGATATGTCGGAGTCACAGTGCGAGGTGTGACGGTGTTGCAAAGAGAGACTCGTCGGTGTCATAATGTCCGGTGTATTGGTGTGACAGTGGACAAAATGCCGATGTCACGGTGAGAGATATGTCGGAGTCACAGTGCGAGATGTGACGGTGTTGCAAAGAGAGACTCGTCGGTGTCATAATGTCCGGTGTATTGGTGTGACAGTGGACAAAATGCCGATGTCACGGTGAGGGGCGTGTCTGTCTCACGAGGAAGGACCTGTTGTTGTCACGGTGGATGTGTCGGTGTCACGGTAAGTGTAGTGTTATTGACACGGTGCGGACTGAGTGGGTGACGCTCTGAGGGCTTGTCGGTGTCACGGTGAGGAAGGTGTCATTGTGACGGTGAGTGTTACGTCGGTGTTTCGGTGAAGTGGCAGTTACTGTCATAATAAGAGATAAGTCGGCTTAAAAGTGATGGACATGACTGTGTCACAGTTAGGGATGTTTCTACGTCACAGTGCGGGACGTGTCAATGTTACAGTGACTCGGTATTACATTGGTATTACGTTGAGGGATATGTTGGTATCATGTTGAGGGATGTGTTGGTGGGGGTTGTGTCGGTGTGACGGTGAGGGGTGAGTCGTGGTCATGCTGAGAGACCCGTCAGTACCACAGTGAGGGGTGTGTTGATATCACCGTAAAGGGTTTTTCTGGGAAATGATGGGAATGTGTCGCTGTTACAGTGGCCATTTTTATTCTCTGCGGTTTTGTCGTTCCGACCGGTGTGAAACTCACCATGAATCCTCCAGCAGATACCCGTGATAATGAGGGTCGCTGTTAAAACGAAGATTATCCATCTGCTTGAGTCTGATCTGTCACTCGTTGTGGATCGATCACTGCCCATTCCGTCTGCTGAAAAATCATTCCTTGTCTTTGCCAATCCATCGTCATAGTCCCTGATCCCTGCTGTTCCCACCCTCTGCGTTCAAATCGCTCTGTTTCCTCATGCCGAGCAGTGACCAGAAATCACAGAACGGAGCAGACCCTTCGGCCCGAAACTCGGCTATAACAATTATACATTCTATCTAAGCCGGTTTTACGACTTAGTTGCTCATCTCCATGCAATCCCTACACACCCACGTGCCTACCAAAGAGCCAATTTAACGCCTATGTCGATTTGCCTCCACCACCAACCCGGACAGCACATTCCACTCATCGCACTCTCTTGGCAAACAAAACATTGCCGTTCACCTCTCCTGAAAAGATTCTCCCTCTCCACTTTCACCGCGCTATTAGTCATTTCTCTCCGGGGATGGATGAGAAAGCTACCGGTTGCCTGGTCTATCTCTGTCTTGTTATCCGTCTGCTTGTTATATTATGCATCTGATAGTTATCTTTCTGTCTTGTACATACCCTCTGTGCTTTGCGCCCTGCGTGACCGTAGGTTTTCTGTTTGGCATTCGGTGACATTTTCCCTCCCGAGTAATGTCACCCCACCTCCTTTAATTCCTTCCGTATGTAGACGGCTGAAAATAGGGATCCCAGAAATATTGGTCTGTCCGACTTGTTCCTCCTGCAAGGACTCAATAATGTCTACAATATCATCAAAATGTGTTAATGCATGCCCTGAGCTCACCCGCCTTTAAAAAAAAAACTTACAGCATTGAAATATACACAGCTCAGAACACCAGTATCATCGTTGACAAAGTTCCGCACGGAAGGTTAGTGAGGAAGTTTCAATCGTTAGATATTAATTTTGAAGTCGAAAAATGGATTCAACAGTGACTGGATGGGAGGTGCCAGAGAGTAGTGGTGGATAACTGTTTGTCAGGTTGGAGGCCAGTGACTAGTGGTGTGCCTCAGGGATCTATACTGAGTCCAATGTTGTTTGTCATATACATTGATGATCTGTATGATGGGGTGGTAAATTAGATTAGTAAATCCGAAGATGATACGAAGATAGGTTGCGTTGTAGATAATGAAGTAGTTTTTCAAAGCTTGCAGAGAGATTTAGGCCAGATAGAAGAGTAGGCTGAAAGATGGCAGATGGAGTTTAATGCTGATAAGTATGAGCTGCTACATTTTGGTAGGAATAATCAAAATAGGACATACATGGTAAATGGTAGGGCATTGAAGAATGCAGTAGAACACAGTGATCGAGGGAGAATAGTACATTGTTCCCTGAAGGTGGAATCTCATGTGGATAGGGTGGTGATGAAAGCTTTTGGTATGCTTCCCTTTATAAATCCGAGTATTGTGTATAGGAAACACGAGGAAATCCTCAGATGCTGCAAACTCAGGCAACAGACACAAAAGTCTGGTGGAACACAGCCGGCCTGGCAGAATCAATAGGAAGAAGCATTGTCGTCTATTCGGGCCGAGACCCCTTGTCCGGACTAACTGAAAGAAAAGATAGTAAGAGATTTCAAAATCGGAGGGGAGAGGGACGCGAAAACATAGGAGAAGTCCGGAAGGGGTTGCGTGAAGCAAGGAGTTGGAAAGGTGATTGGCTAAAAAAAGATACAGAACTGGGGAAGGGAAAGGAACAAGGCGCTGAAGTCCTAGGGAGAATGAAAAGGAGAGGGGAACACCAGAGGGAGATGGAGAACAGGCAGTGATGGGCAGAGAGAGAACTAAAAGGGGAAGGGAGAAAATAAATAAATCAGGGATGGGGTAAGAGAGGAGGAGGGGCATTAAAGGAAGTTAGAGAAGTTTGAACAAGTTGGGTCTTTATTCTTTAGAACGTAGAAGGTTGAGGGGGTACTTGATGGAGGTATTTCAAATTATGAGGGGGAAGATGGAGTTGACGTGCTTTGGCTTTTTTCATTGAGATGACGGGCGATTCAAACAAGACAACACGAGTTGAGGGAGAGGGGGCAAAATTTCAGAGGTAACACAAAGGGGAATGTCTTTACTCAGAGAGTGCTAGCTTCCAGTATAAGTGTTAGAGGCAGGCTCGATATTGTTATTAAAGTTAAACTTGGATAGGTATATGGACAGGAAAGGAATGAAGGGTTATGGGATGATCGCAGGTCAGTGGGATTAGGTGAGAGTAAGCGTTAAGCACGGTCTACAAAGGCCGAGATGGCCTGTTTCTGTGCTGTAATTTTTAGATGGTTATATATAATACAAAACATTGCATTTCTTCTTTCCTGATGACATTGCCCAGGAATTTTAGTTTCCTCTCATTTAATGTTCTCACTAAAGATCTTGCTATATGGGGACGTTGGAGTATTGTCTCATTAGTACTCCATCTCTATGTGATATTTTCAGCATTGTTCTAAGAAACCACCTTCTAACCACCTTGCTTCTAAGTTTCTTTTGAGTTCTGGTCTTACAGTCCACGTTTCGGAAGCACACAGCAAGATTGACCAGAAGCAGTATTTCAGTAGCCTAAGCCTTGTTGTCATAGAAATCTGTCAGTAGGTAAAATGGGTTTCATTTTTTGGAAGTTGGTTTTGGCAATGACAATTCTTATATTTATTTCTACTCTACATCCAGCATCTTGTGACGTAAAGCTGCCAAGGTAATTAAAGCTCCAGAAAACATGTTGTCCAAATCCACACATTCCAGATCCTTTCTGTACCCAACAAATATGGCCTTGCTCCATTTCCGAATCTCAACCCAACGACTGCCCTATACTTTTCTATAATCACCTGGAGACAAATGACTTTATGATCACTCGATACAAAGTCTGCTCCTGCACAAAGCGCTGACACCTGCCG
>NW_026781061.1:0-16000 GCF_030144855.1 Hypanus sabinus
CCCGGGTCACAGGTACTGTAAACATTGTGCTAACCACTACACTACCGTGTGATGGGAATCGAACCCGGGTCACTGGTACTGTAAACATTGTGCTAACCACTACACTACCGTGTGATGGGAATGGAACCCGGGTCACTGGTACTGTAAACATTGTGCTAACCACTTCACTACCGTGTGATGGGAATTGAACCCGGGTCACTGGTACAGTAAACACTGTGCTAACCACTACACTACCGTCTGATGGGAATTGAACCCGGGTCACAGTTACTGTAAACATTGTGCTAACCACTACACTACCGTGTGATGGGAATCGAACCCGGGTCACAGGCACTGTAAACATTGTGCTAACCGCTACACTACAGTGTGATGGGAATCGAACCCGGGTCACAGGCACTGTAAACATTGTGCTAACCGCTACACTACCGTGTGATGGGAATCGAACCCGGGTCACAGGCACTGTAAACATTGTGCTAACCGCTACACTACCGTGTGATGGGAATGGAACCCGGGTCACTGGTACTGTAAACATTGCGCTAACCACTACAATACCGTGTGATGGGAATTGAACCCGGGTCACAGGCACTGTAAACATTGTGCTAACCACTACACTACCGTGTGATGGGAATTGTACCTGTGTCACTGGTACTGTAAACATTGTGCTAACCACTACACTACCGTGTGATGGGAATCGAACCCGGGTCACAGGCACTGTAAACATTGTGCTAACCGCTACACTACAGTGTGATGGGAATCGAACCCGGGTCACAGGCACTGTAAACATTGTGCTAACCGCTACACTACCGTGTGATGGGAATTGAACCCGGGTCACTGGTACTGTAAACATTGCGCTAACCACTACAATACCGTGTGATGGGAATTGAACCCGGGTCACTGGTACTGTAAACATTGTGCTAACCACTACACTACCGTGTGATGGGAATTGAACCCGGGTCACTGGTACTGTAAACACTGTGCTAACCACTACACTACCGTGTGATGGGAATTGAACCCGGGTCACTGGTACTGTAAACACTGTGCTAACCACTACACTACCGTGTGATGGGAATTGAACCCGGGTCACTGGTACTGTAAACACTGTGCTAACCACTACACTACCGTGTGATGGGAATTGAACCCGGGTCACTGGTACTGTAAACACTGTGCTAACCACTACACTACCGTGTGATGGGAATTGAACCCGGGTCACTGGTACTGTAAACACTGTGCTAACCACTACACTACCGTGTGATGGGAATTGAACCCGGGTCACAGGTACTGTAAACACTGTGCTAACCACTACACTACCGTGTGATGGGAATTGAACCCGGGTCACTGGTACTGTAAACACTGTGCTAACCACTACACTACCGTGTGATGGGAATCGAACCTGTGTCACTGGTACTGTAAACATTGTGCTAACCACTACACTACCCTGTGATGGGAATGG
This sequence comes from Hypanus sabinus, assembly GCF_030144855.1. Classification (NCBI taxonomy): domain Eukaryota; kingdom Metazoa; phylum Chordata; class Chondrichthyes; order Myliobatiformes; family Dasyatidae; genus Hypanus; species Hypanus sabinus. The sequence goes on from NW_026781061.1 coordinate 1,448, forward strand.
AACCCGGGTCACTGGTACGGTAAACATTGCGCTAGCCACTACACTACCGTGTGATGGGAATTGAACACGGGTCACTGGTACTGTAAAAATTGTGCTAACCACTACACTACCGTGTGATGGGAATTGAACCCGGGTCACTGGTACTGTAAACATTGTGCTAACCACTGCAGTACCGTGTGATGGGAATCGAACCCGGGTCACTGGTACTGTAAACATTGTGCTAACCACGACACTACCGTGTGATGGGAATTGAACCCGGGTCACTGGCACTGTAAACATTGTGCTAACCGCTACACTACAGTGTGATGGGAATCGAACCCGGGTCACAGGCACTGTAAACATTGTGCTAACCGCTACACTACCGTGTGATGGGAATGGAACCCGGGTCACTGGTACTGTAAACATTGCGCTAACCACTACACTACAGTGTGATAGGAATAGAACCCGGGTCACAGGTACTGTAAACATTGTGCTAACCACTACAATACCGTGTGATGGGAATTGAACCCGGGTCACTGGTACTGTAAACATTGTGCTAACCACTACACTACCGTGTGATGGGAATTGAACCCGGGTCACTGGTACTGTAAACACTGTGCTAACCACTACACTACCGTGTGATGGGAATTGAACCCGGGTCACTGGTACTGTAAAAATTGTGCTAACCACTACACTACCGTGTGATGGCAATGGAACCCGGGTCACTGGTACTGTAAACATTGTGCTAACGACTACACTACCCTGTGATGGGAATGGAACCCGGGTCACTGGTATGGTAAACTCTGTGCTAACCACGACACTACCGTGTGATGGGAATCGAACCCGGGTCACAGGTACTGTAAACATTGTGCTAACCACTACACTACCGTGTGATGGGAATTGAACCCGGGTCACTGGTACTGTAAACACTGTGCTAACCACTACACTACCGTGTGATGGGAATTGAACCCGGGTCACTGGTACTGTAAAAATTGTGCTAACCACTACACTACCGTGTGATGGCAATGGAACCCGGGTCACTGGTACTGTAAACATTGTGCTAACGACTACACTACCCTGTGATGGGAATGGAACCCGGGTCACTGGTATGGTAAACTCTGTGCTAACCACGACACTACCGTGTGATGGGAATCGAACCCGGGTCACAGGTACTGTAAACATTGTGCTAACCACTACACTACCGTGTGATGGGAATCGAACCCGGGTCACTGGTACTGTAAACATTGTGCTAACCACTACACTACCGTGTGATGGGAATGGAACCCGGGTCACTGGTACTGTAAACATTCCGCTAACCACTACAATACCGTGTGATGGGAATTGAACCCGGGTCACTGGTACTGTAAACACTGTGCTAACCACTACACTACCGTGTGATGGGAATCGAACCTGTGTCACTGGTACTGTAAACATTGTGCTAACCACTACACTACCCTGTGATGGAAATGGAACCCGGGTCACTGGTACGGTAAACATTGCGCTAGCCACTACACTACCGTGTGATGGGAATTGAACCCGGGTCACTGGTACTGTAAAAATTGTGCTAACCACTACACTACCGTGTGATGGGAATGGAACCCGGGTCACTGGTATGGTAAACACTGTGCTAACCACGACACTACCGTGTGATGGGAATCGAACCTGTGTCACTGGTACTGTAAACATTGTGCTAACCACTACACTACCGTGTGATGGGAATTGAACCCGGGTCACTGGTACTGTAAACATTGTGCTAACCACTACACTACCGTGTGATGGGAATCGAACCCGGGTCACTGGTACTGTAAACATTGCGCTAACCACTACACTACCGTGTGATGGGAATTGAACCCGGGTCACTGGTACTGTAAAAATTGTGCTAACCACTACACTACCGTGTGATGGGAATGGAACCCGGGTCACTGGTACGGTAAACATTGCGCTAGCCACTACACTACCGTGTGATGGGAATTGAACCCGGGTCACTGGTACTGTAAAAATTGTGCTAACCACTACACTACCGTGTGATGGGAATGGAACCCGGGTCACTGGTATGGTAAACACTGTGCTAACCACTACACTACCGTGTGTTGGGAATTGAACCTGTGTCACTGGTACTGCAAACATTGTGCTAACCACTACACTAAAGTGTGATGGGAATTGAACCTGTGTCACTGGTACTGTAAACATTGTGCTAACCACTACACTACCATGTGATGGGAATTGAACCCGGGTCACTGGTACTGTAAACATTGTGCTAACCACTACACTACCGTGTGATGGGAATCGAACCCGGGTCACAGGTACTGTAAACATTGTGCTAACCACTACACTACCGTGTGATGGGAATTGAACCTGGGTCGCGGGTACTGTAAACACTGTGCTAACCACTACATTAGCGTGTGATGGGAATCGAACCCGGGTCACTGGTACTGTCAAAGTTCTGCTACCACTACACTACCATGTGATGGGAATTGAACCTGTGTCACTGGTACTGTAAACATTGTGCTAACCACTACAATACCGTGTGATGGGTATTGAACCCGGGTCACTGGTACTGTAAACATTGTGCTAACCACTATACTACCGTGTGATGGGAATTGAACCTGGGTCGCGGGTACTGTAAACACTGTGCTAACCACTACACTACCGTGTGATGGGAATTGAACCCGGGTCACTGGTACTGTAAACATTGTGCTAACCACTATACTACCGTGTGATGGGAATTGAACCTGGGTCGCGGGTACTGTAAACACTGTGCTAACCACTACACTACCGTGTGATGGGAATTGAACCTGTGTCACTGGTACTGTAAACGTTGTGCTAACCACTACACTACTGTGTGATCGGAATTGAACCCGGGTCACTGGTACTGTAAACATTGTGCTAACTACTACACTACCGTGTGATGGGAATCGAACCCAGGTCACTGGTACTGTAAACACTGTGCTAACCACTACACTACCGTGTGATGGGAATTGAACCTGTGTCACTGGTACTGTAAACATTGTGCTAACCACTACACTACCGTGTGATGGGAATTGAACCTGGGTCGCGGGTACTGTAAACACTGTGCTAACTACTACATTACCGTGTGATGGGAATCGAACCCGGGTCACTGGTACTGTAAAAATTGTGCTAAGCACTACACTACCATGTGATGGGAATTGAACCTGTGTCACTGGTACTGTAAACATTGTGCTAACCACTACACTACCGTGTGATGGGAATTGAACCCGGGTCACTGGTACTGTAAACACTGTGCTAACCACTACACTACCGTGTGATGAGAATCGAAACTGTGTCACTGGTAACGTAAACATTGTGCGAACCACTACACTACCGTGTGATGGGAATTGAACCTGTGTCACTGGTACAGTAAACATTGTGCTAACCACTACACTACCGTGTGATGGGATTTGAACCTGTGTCACTGGTACTGTAAACGTTGTGCTAACCACTACACTACCGTGTGATGGGAATTGAACCTGGGTCGCTGGAACTGTAAACGTTGTGCTACCACTAGACTACCGTGTAATCGGAATTGAACCCGGGTCACTGGTACTGTAAAAATTGTGCTAACCACTACACTACCGTGTGATGGGAATTGAACCTGTGTCACTGGTACTGTAAACACTGTGCTAACCACTACACTACCGTGTGATCGGAATTGAACCCGGGTCACTGGTTCTGTAAACATTGTGCTAACCACTACACTACCGTGTGATGGGAATCGAACCCGGGTCACTGGTACTGTAAACATTGTGCTAACCACTACACTACCGTGTGATGGGAATTGAACCCGGGTCACTGGTACTGTAAACACTGTGCTAACCACTACACTACCGTGTGATGAGAATCGAACCTGTGTCACTGGTACTGTAAACATTGTGCTAACCACTACACTACCCTGTGATGGGAATTGAACCCGGGTCACTGGAACTGCAAACGTTGTGCTAACCACTACACTACCGTTTGATGGGAATAGAACCTCTGTCACTGGTACTGTAAACATTGTGCTAACCACTACACTACCGTGTGATGGGAATTGAACCCGGGTCACTGGTACGGTAAACATTGCGCTAACCACTACACTACCGTGTGATGGGAATTGAACCTGGGTCACTGGTACTGCAAACATTGTGCTAACCACTACACTACCGTGTGAAGGAAATGGAACCCGGGTCACTGGTACTGTAAATATTGTGCTAACCACTACACTACCGTGTGATGGGAATCGAACCCGGGTCACTGGTACTGTAAACATTGTGCTAACCACTACACTACCGTGTGATGGGAATTGAACCCGGGTCACTGGTACTGTAAACATTGTGCTAACCACAACACTACCGTGTGATGGGAATTGAACCTGGGTCGCGGGTACTGTAAAAACTGTGCTAACTACTACATTACCGTGTGATGGGAATCGAACCCGGGTCACTGGTACTGTAAACACTGTGCTAACCACTACACTACCGTGTGATGGGAATTGAACCTGGGTCACTGGTACTGGAAACATTGTGCTAAGCACTACACTACCGTGTGATGGGAATTGAACCGGTGTCACTGGTACTGTAAACGTTGTGCTAACCACTACACTACTGTGTGATCGGAATTGAACCCGGGTCACTGGTACTGTAAACATTGTGCTAACTACTACACTACCGTGTGATGGGAATCGAACCCAGGTCACTGGTACTGTAAACATTGTGCTAACCACTACACTACCGTGTGATGGGAATTGAACCCGGGTCACTGGTACTGTAAACACTGTGCTAACCACTACACTACCGTGTGATGAGAATCGAACCTGTGTCACTGGTAACGTAAACATTGTGCGAACCACTACACTACCGTGTGATGGGAATTGAACCTGTGTCACTGGTACAGTAAACATTGTGCTAACCACTACACTACCGTGTGATGGGATTTGAACCTGTGTCACTGGTACTGTAAACGTTGTGCTAACCACTACACTACCGTGTGATGGGAATTGAACCTGGGTCGCTGGAACTGTAAACGTTGTGCTACCACTAGACTACCGTGTAATCGGAATTGAACCCGGGTCACTGGTACTGTAAAAATTGTGCTAACCACTACACTACCGTGTGATGGGAATTGAACCTGGGTCACTGGTACTGTAAAAATTGTGCTAAGCACTACACTACCGTGTGATGGGAATTGAACCTGTGTCACTGGTACTGTAAACATTCTGCTAACCACTACACTACCGTGTGATGGGAATCGAACCCGGGTCACTGGTACTGTAAACATTGTGCTAACCACTACACTACCGTGTGATGGGAATCGAACCCGGGTCACAGGTACTGTAAACATTGTGCTAACCACTACACTACCGTGTGATGGGAATTGAACCTGTGTCACAGGTACTGTAAACATTGTGCTAACCACTACACTACCGTGTGATGGGAATCGAACCCGGGTCAGTGGTACTGTAAACATTGTGCTAACCACTACACTACCGTGTGATGGGAATCGAACCCGGGTCACTGGTACTGTAAACATTGTGCTAACCACTACACTACCGTGTGATGGGAATTGAACCCGGGTCACTGGTACTGTAAACATTGTGCTAACCACTACACTACCGTGTGATGGGAATTGAACCCGGGTCACTGGTACTGTAAACACTGTGCTAACCACTACACTACCGTGTGATGAGAATCGAACCTGTGTCACTGGTAACGTAAACATTGTGCGAACCACTACACTACCGTGTGATGGGAATTGAACCTGTGTCACTGGTACAGTAAACATTGTGCTAACCACTACACTACCGTGTGATGGGATTTGAACCTGTGTCACTGGTACTGTAAACGTTGTGCTAACCACTACACTACCGTGTGATGGGAATTGAACCTGGGTCGCTGGAACTGTAAACGTTGTGCTACCACTAGACTACCGTGTGATGGGAATTGAACCCGGGTCACTGGTACTGTAAACATTGTGCTAACCACTACACTACCGTGTGATGGGAATTGAACCCGGGTCACTGGTACTGTAAACATTGTGCTAACCACTGCAGTACCGTGTGATCAGAATCGAACCCGGGTCACTGGTACTGTAAACACTGTGCTAACCACTACACTACCGTGTGATGGGAATCGAACCCGGGTCACTGGTACTGTAAACATTGTGCTAACCACTACACTACCGTGTAATGGGAATTGAACCCGGGTCACTGGTACTGTAAACATTGTGCTAACCACTACACTACCGTGTGATGGGAATCGAACCCGGGTCACTGGTACTGTAAACATTGTGCTAACCACTACACTACCGTGTGATGGGAATCGAACCTGTGTCACTGGTACTGTAAACATTGTGCTAACCACCACACTACCGTGTGATGGGAATCGAACCCGAGTCACAGGTACTGTAAACACTGTGCTAACCACTACGCTACCGTGTGATGGGAATTGAACCCGGGTAACTGGTACTGTAAACATTGTGCTAACCACTACACTACCGTGTGATAGGAATCGAACCCGGGTCACTGGTACTGTAAACACTGCGCTAACCACTTCACTACCGTGTGATGGGAATTGAACCCGGGTCACTGGTACTGTAAAAATTGTGCTAACCACTTCACTACCGTGTGATGGGAATTGAACCCGGGTCACTGGTACTGTAAAAATTGTGCTAACCACTACACTACCGTGTAATGGGAATTGAACCTGTGTCACAGGTACTGTAAACATTGTGCTAACCACTACACTACCCTGTGATGGGAATTGAACCCGGGTCACTGGTACTGCAAACGTTGTGCTAACCACTACACTACCGTGTGATGGGAATAGAACCTCTGTCACTGGTACTGTAAACATTGTGCTAACCACTACACTACCGTGTGATGGGAATTGAACCCGGGTCACTGGTACGGTAAACATTGCGCTAACCACTACACTACCGTGTGATGGGAATTGAACCTGGGTCACTGGTACTGCAAACATTGTGCTAACCACTACACTACCGTGTGATGGGAATTGAACCTGGGTCACAGGTACTGTAAACATTGTGCTAACCACTACACTACCGTGTGATGGGAATGGAACCCGTTCACTGGTACTGTAAACATTGTGCTAACCACTACACTACCGTGTGATGGGAATTGAACCTGGGTCACTGGTACTGTAAACATTATGCTAACCACTACACTACCGTGTGAAGGAAATGGAACCCGGGTCACTGGTACTGTAAACATTGTGCTAACCACTACACTACCGTGTGATGGGAATTGAACCCGGGTCACTGGTACTGTAAACATTGTGCTAACCACAACACTACCGTGTGATAGGAATTGAACCCGGGTCACTGGTACTGTAAACACTGTGCTAACCACTACACTACCGTGTGATGAGAATCGAACCTGTGTCACTGGTAACGTAAACATTGTGCGAACCACTACACTACCGTGTGATGGGAATTGAACCTGTGTCACTGGTACAGTAAACATTGTGCTAACCACTACACTACCGTGTGATCAGAATCGAACCCGGGTCGCTGGTACTGTAAACATTGTGCTAACCACTACACTACCGTGTGATGGGAATCGAACCCGGGTCACTGGTACTGTAAACATTGTGCTAACCACTACACTACCGTGTGATGGGAATCGAACCTGTGTCACTGGTACTGTAAACATTGTGCTAACCACTACACTACCGTGTGATGGGAATCGAACCCGGGTCACAGGTACTGTAAACATTGTGCTAACCACTACACTACCGTGTAATGGGAATTGAACCCGGGTCACTGGTACTGTAAACACTGTGCTAACCACTACGCTACCGTGTGATGGGAATTGAACCCGGGTAACTGGTACTGTAAACATTGTGCTAACCACTTCACTACCGTGTGATGGGAATTGAACCCGGGTCACTGGTACAGTAAACACTGTGCTAACCACTACACTACCGTCTGATGGGAATTGAACCCGGGTCACAGTTACTCTAAACATTGTGCTAACCACTACACTACCATGTGATGGGAATTGAACCCGGGTCACTGGTACAGTAAACATTGTGCTAACCACTACACTACCGTGTGATGGGAATCGAACCCGGGTCACTGGTACGGTAAACATTGCGCTAACCACTACACTACCGTGTGATGGGAATTGAACCCGGGTCACTGGTACTGTAAAAATTGTGCTAACCACTACACTACCGTGTGATGGGAATTGAACCTGTGTCACTGGTACTGTAAACACTGTGCTAACCACTACACTACCCTGTGATGGGAATTGAACCCGGGTCACTGGTACTGCAAACGTTGTGCTAACCACTACACTACCGTGTGATGGGAATAGAACCTCTGTCACTGGTACTGTAAACATTGTGCTAACCACTACACTACCGTGTGATGGGAATTGAACCCGGGTCACTGGTACGGTAAACATTGCGCTAACCACTACACTACCGTGTGATGGGAATTGAACCTGGGTCACTGGTACTGCAAACATTGTGCTAACCACTACACTACCGTGTGATGGGAATTGAACCTCGGTCACTGGTACTGTAAACATTGTGCTAACCACTACACTACCGTGTGATGGGAATGGAACCCGTTCACTGGTACTGTAAACATTGTGCTAACCACTACACTACCGTGTGATGGGAATTGAACCTGGGTCACTGGTACTGTAAACATTATGCTAACCACTACACTACCGTGTGAAGGAAATGGAACCCGGGTCACTGGTACTGTAAACATTGTGCTAACCACTACACTACCGTGTGATGGGAATTGAACCCGGGTCACTGGTACTGTAAACATTGTGCTAACCACAACACTACCGTGTGATAGGAATTGAACCCGGGTCACTGGTACTGTAAACACTGTGCTAACCACTACACTACCGTGTGATGAGAATCGAACCTGTGTCACTGGTAACGTAAACATTGTGCGAACCACTACACTACCGTGTGATGGGAATTGAACCTGTGTCACTGGTACAGTAAACATTGTGCTAACCACTACACTACCGTGTGATCAGAATCGAACCCGGGTCACTGGTACTGTAAACACTGTGCTAACCACTACACTACCGTGTGATGGGAATTGAACCCGGGTCGCTGGTACTGTAAACATTGTGCTAACCACTACACTACCGTGTGATGGGAATCGAACCCGGGTCACTGGTACTGTAAACATTGTGCTAACCACTACACTACCGTGTGATGGGAATCGAACCTGTGTCACTGGTACTGTAAACATTGTGCTAACCACTACACTACCGTGTGATGGGAATCGAACCCGGGTCACAGGTACTGTAAACATTGTGCTAACCACTACACTACCGTGTAATGGGAATTGAACCCGGGTCACTGGTACTGTAAACACTGTGCTAACCACTACGCTACCGTGTGATGGGAATTGAACCCGGGTAACTGGTACTGTAAACATTGTGCTAACCACTTCACTACCGTGTGATGGGAATTGAACCCGGGTCACTGGTACAGTAAACACTGTGCTAACCACTACACTACCGTCTGATGGGAATTGAACCCGGGTCACAGTTACTCTAAACATTGTGCTAACCACTACACTACCATGTGATGGGAATTGAACCCGGGTCACTGGTACAGTAAACATTGTGCTAACCACTACACTACCGTGTGATGGGAATCGAACCCGGGTCACTGGTACGGTAAACATTGCGCTAACCACTACACTACCGGGTGATGCGAATTGAACCTGGGTCACTGGTACTGCAAACATTGTGCTAACCACTACACTGCCGTGTGATGGGAATTGAACCCGGGTCACTGGTACAGTAAACATTGTGCTAACCACTACACTACCGTGTGATGGGAATCGAACCCGGGTCACTGGTACGGTAAACATTGCGCTAACCACTACACTACCGGGTGATGCGAATTGAACCTGGGTCACTGGTACTGCAAACATTGTGCTAACCACTACACTACCGTGTGATGGGAATTGAACCCGGGTCACTGGTACTGTAAACATTGTGCTAACCACTACACTACCGTGTGATGGGAATGGAACCCGTTCACTGGTACTGTAAACATTGTGCTAACCACTACACTACCGTGTGATGGGAATTGAACCTGGGTCACTGGTACTGTAAACATTGTGCTAACCAGTACACTACCGTGTGAAGGAAATGGAACCCGGGTCACTGGTACTGTAAACATTGTGCTAACCACTACACTACCGTGTGATGGGAATTGAACCCGGGTCACTGGTACTGTAAACATTGTGCTAACCACAACACTACCGTGTGATAGGAATTGAACCCGGGTCACTGGTACTGTAAACACTGTGCTAACCACTACACTACCGTGTGATGAGAATCGAACCTGTGTCACTGGTAACGTAAACATTGTGCGAACCACTACACTACCGTGTGATGGGAATTGAACCTGTGTCACTGGTACAGTAAACATTGTGCTAACCACTACACTACCGTGTGATGGGAATCGAACCCGGGTCACTGGTACTGTAAACATTGTGCTAACCACTACACTACCGTGTGATGGGAATCGAACCTCTGTCACTGGTACTGTAAACATTGTGCTAACCACTACACTACCGTGTGATGGGAATCGAACCCGGGTCACAGGTACTGTAAACATTGTGCTAACCACTACACTACCGTGTAATGGGAATTGAACCCGGGTCACTGGTACTGTAAACACTGTGCTAACCACTACGCTACCGTGTGATGGGAATTGAACCCTGGTCACTGGTACTGTAAACATTGTGCTAACCACTACACTACCGTGTGATGGGAATCGAAACCGGGTCACTGGTACTGTGAACATTGTTCTAACCACTACACTACCGTGTGATGGGAATCGAACCTGTGTCACTGGTACTGTAAACATTGTGCTAACCACTACACTACCGTGTGATGGGAATCGAACCCGGGTCACAGGCACTGTAAACGTTTTGCTAACCACTACACTACCGTGTGATGGGAATGGAACCCGGGTCACTGATACTGTAAACATTGCGCTAACCACTACAATACCGTGTGATGGGAATTGAACCCGGGTCACTGGTACTGTAAACATTGTGCTAACCACTACACTACCGTGTGATGGGAATTGAACCCGGGTCACTGGTACTGTAAACACTGTGCTAACCACTACACTACCGTGTGATGGGAATCGAACCTGTGTCACTGGTACTGTAAACATTGTGCTAACCACTACACTACCGTGTGATGGGAATGGAACCCGGGTCACTGGTACTGTAAACACTGTGCTAACCACCACACTACCGTGTGATGGGAATCGAACCCGGGTCACAGGTACTGTAAACATTGCGCTAGCCACTACACTACCGTGTGATGGGAATTGAACCCGGGTCACTGGTACTGTAAAAATTGTGCTAACCACTACACTACCGTGTGATGGGAATGGAACCCGGGTCACTGGTATGGTAAACACTGTGCTAACCACGACACTACCGTGTGATGGGAATCGAACCTGTGTCACTGGTACTGTAAACATTGTGCTAACCACTACACTACCGTGTGATGGGAATGGAACCCAGGTCACTGGTACTGTAAACATTGCGCTAACCACTACAATACCGTGTGATGGGAATTGAACCCGGGTCACTGGTACTGTAAACATTGCGCTAACCACTACAGTACCGTGTGATGGGAATCGAACCCGGGTCACTGGTACTGTAAACATTGTGCTAACCACTACACTACCCTGTGATGGGAATGGAACCCGGGTCACTGGTACGGTAAACATTGCGCTAGCCACTACACTACCGTGTGATGGGAATTGAACCCGGGTCACTGGTACTGTAAAAATTGTGCTAACCACTACACTACCGTGTGATGGGAATGGAACCCGGGTCACTGGTATGGTAAATACTGTGCTAACCACTACACTACCGTGTGTTGGGAATTGAACCTGTGTCACTGGTACTGTAAAAGTTCTGCTACCACTACACTACCATGTGATGGGAATTGAACCTGTGTCACTGGTACTGTAAACATTGTGCTAACCACTACACTACCGTGTGATGGGAATCGAACCCGGGTCACAGGTACTGTAAACATTGTGCTAACCACTACACTACCGGGTGATGGGAATTGAACCTGGGTCGCGGGTACTGTAAACACTGTGCTAACCACTACACTACCGTGTGATGGGAATTGAACCTGGGTCGCGGGTACTGTAAACACTGTGCTAACCACTACACTACCGTGTGATGGGAATTGAACCTGTGTCACTGGTACAGTAAACATTGTGCTAACCACTACATTACCGTGTGATGGGAATCGAACCCGGGTCACTGGTACTGTAAACACTGTGCTAACCACTACACTACCGTGTGATGGGAATTGAACCTGGGTCACTGGTACTGTAAAAATTGTGCTAAGCACTACACTACCGTGTGATCGGAATTGAACCCGGATCACTGGTACTGTAAACATTGTGCTAACCACTACACTACCGTGTGATGGGAATCGAACCTGTGTCACTGGTACTGTAAACATTGTGCTAACCACTACACTACCGTGTGATGGGAATCGAACCTGTGTCACTGGTACTGTAAACATTGTGCTAACCACTACACTACCGTGTGATGGGAATCGAACCCGGGTCACTGGTACTGCAAACATTGTGCTAACCACTACACTACCGTGTGATGGGAATCAAACCTGTGTCACTGGTACTGTAAACATTGTGCTAACCACTACACTACCGTGTGATGGCATTTGAACCTGTGTCACTGGTACTGTAAACGTTGTGCTAACCACTACACTACCGTGTAATCGGAATTGAACCCGGGTCACTGGTACTGTAAAAATTGTGCTAACCACTACACTACCGTGTGATGGGAATTGAACCTGTGTCACTGGTACTGTAAACACTGTGCTAACCACTACACTACCGTGTGATCGGAATTGAACCCAGGTCACTGGTACTGTAAACATTGTGCTAACCACTACACTACCGTGTGATGGGAATCGAACCCGGGTCACTGGTACTGTAAACATTGTGCTAACCACTACACTACCGTGTGATGGGAATTGAACCCGGGTCACTGGTACTGTAAACATTGTGCTAACCACTACACTACCGTGTGATGGGAATCGAACCCGGGTCACTGGTACTGTAAACATTGTGCTAACCACTACACTACCGTGTGATGGGAATTGAACCCGGGTCACTGGTACTGTAAACACTGTGCTAACCACTACACTACCGTGTGATGAGAATCGAACCTGTGTCACTGGTACTGTAAACATTGTGCTAACCACTACACTACCCTGTGATGGGAATTGAACCCGGGTCACTGGTACTGTAAACACTGTGCTAACCACTACACTACCGTGTGATGAGAATCGAACCTGTGTCACTGGTACTGTAAACATTGTGCTAACCACTACACTACCCTGTGATGGGAATTGAACCCGGGTCACTGGTACTGCAAACGTTGTGCTAACCACTACACTACCGTGTGATGGGAATAGAACCTCTGTCACTGGTACTGTAAACATTGTGCTAACCACTACACTACCGTGTGATGGGAATTGAACCCGGGACACTGGTACGGTAAACATTGCGCTAACCACTACACTACCGTGTGATGGGAATTGAACCTGGGTCACTGGTACTGCAAACATTGTGCTAACCACTACACTACCGTGTGATGGGAATTGAACCTGGGTCACTGGTACTGTAAACATTGTGCTAACCACTACACTACCGTGTGATGGGAATGGAACCCGGGTCACTGGTACTGTAAACATTGTGCTAACCACTACACTACCGTGTGAAGGAAATGGAACCCGGGTCACTGGTACTGTAAACATTGTGCTAACCACTGCAGTACCGTGTGATCAGAATCGAACCCGGGTCACTGGTACTGTAAACATTGTGCTAACCACTACACTACCGTGTGATGGGAATCGAACCCGGGTCACTGGTACTGTAAACATTGTGCTAACCACTACACTACCGTGTGATGGGAATCGAACCCGGGTCACTGGTACTGTAAACATTGTGCTAACCACTACACTACCGTGTGATGGGAATCGAACCTGTGTCACTGGTACTGTAAACATTGTGCTAACCACCACACTACCGTGTGATGGGAATCGAACCCGGGTCACAGGTACTGTAAACACTGTGCTAACCACTACGCTACCGTGTGATGGGAATTGAACCCGGGTAAATGGTACTGTAAACATTGTGCTAACCACTTCACTACGGTGTGATGGGAATCGAACCTGTGTCACTGGTAACGTAAACATTGTGCGAACCACTACACTACCGTGTGATGGGAATCGAACCTGTGTCACTGGTACTGTAAACATTGTGCTAACCACTACACTACCGTGTGATGGGAATCGAACCTGGGTCACAGGCACTGTAAACGTTTTGCTAACCACTACACTACCGTGTGATGGGAATGGAACCCGGGTCACAGGTACTGTAAACATTGCGCTAGCCACTACACTACCGTGTGATGGGAATTGAACCCGGGTCACTGGTACTGTAAAAATTGTGCTAACCACTACACTACCGTGTGATGGGAATGGAACCCGGG
>NW_026781062.1:0-16000 GCF_030144855.1 Hypanus sabinus
AGGGATCTCTGAGTGAGTGTGTGAGAGCGTGGGAGAGGGGGTAGGGATCTCTGAGTGTGTGTGTGAGAGAGTGGGAGAGTGAGGTAGGGATCTCTGAGTGTGTGTGAGAGAGTGGGAGAGGGGGTAGGGATCTCTGAGTGTGTGAGAGTGGGAGAGGGGGTTAGGGATCTCTGAGTGTGTGTCTGAGAGAGTGGGAGAGGGGGTGTAGGGATCTCTGAGTGTGTGAGAGAGAGTGGGAGAGGGGGTGTAGGGATCTCTGAGTGTGTGAGAGAGAGTGGGAGAGGGGGTAGGGCTCTCTGAGTGTGTTTGTGAGAGAGTGGGAGAGGGGGTAGGGATCTCTGAGTGTGTGAGAGAGAGTGGGAGAGGGGGTAGGGATCTCTGAGTGTGTGTGAGAGAGTGGGAGAGGGGGTAGGGATCTCTGAGTGTGTGTGAGAGAGTGGGAGAGGGGGTAGGGATCTCTGAGTGTGTGAGAGAATGGGAGAGGGGGGTTGGAATCTCTGAGTGTGTGTGAGAGAGTGGGAGAGGGGGTAGGGGTCTCTGAGTGTGTGTGAGAGAGTGGGAGAGGGGGTGTAGGGATCTCTGAGTGTGTGAGAGAGAGTGGGAGAGGGGGTAGGGCTCTCTGAGTGTGTTTGTGAGAGAGTGGGAGAGGGGGGTAGGGATCTCTGAGTGTGTGTGAGAGAGTGGGAGAGGGGGTAGGGGTCTCTGAGTGTGTGTGAGAGAGTGGGAGAGGGGGTGTAGGGATCTCTGAGTGTGTGAGAGAGAGTGGGAGAGGGGGTAGGGCTCTCTGAGTGTGTTTGTGAGAGAGTGGGAGAGGGGGTAGGGATCTCTGAGTGTGTGAGAGAGAGTGGGAGAGGGGGTAGGGATCTCTGAGTGTGTGTGAGAGAGTGGGAGAGGGGGTAGGGATCTCTGAGTGTGTGTGAGAGAGTGGGAGAGGGGGTAGGGATCTCTGAGTGTGTGAGAGAATGGGAGAGGGGGGTAGGGATCTCTGAGTGTGTGAGAGAGAGTGGGAGAGGGGGTAGGGCTCTCTGAGTGTGTTTGTGAGAGAGTGGGAGAGGGGGTAGGGATCTCTGAGTGTGTGAGAGAGAGTGGGAGAGGGGGTAGGGATCTCTGAGTGTGTGTGAGAGAGTGGGAGAGGGGGTAGGGATCTCTGAGTGTGTGAGAGAGAGTGGGAGAGGGGGTAGGGATCTCTGAGTGTGTGTGAGAGGGTGGGAGAGGGGGTAGGGATCTCTGAGTGTGTGAGAGTGGGAGAGGGGGTAGGGATCTCTGAGTGTGTGAGAGTGGGAGAGGGGGGTAGGGATCTCAGAGTGTGTGTGAGAGTGGGAGAGGGGGTAGGGATCTCTGAGTGTGTGTGAGAGAGTGGGAGAGGGGGGTAGGGATCTCTGAGTGTGTGAGAGAGTGGGAGAGGGGGGTAGGGATCTCTGAGTGTGTGTGTGAGAAAGTGGGAGAGGGGGTAGGGATCTCTGTGTGTGTGTGAGAGAGTGGGAGAGGGGGTAGGGATCTCTGAGTGTGAGTGAGAGTGTGGGAGAGGGGGGTAGGGATCTCTGAGTGTGTGTGAGAGAGAGAGGGGGTAGAGATCTCTGAGTGTGTCTGAGAGAGAGAGAGAGAGGGGGTAGGGATCTCTGAGTGTGTGAGAGTGGGAGAGGGGGTAGGGATCTCTGAGTGTGTGTGAGAGAGTGGGAGAGGGGGTAGGGATCTCTGAGTGTGTGTGTGAGAGAGTGGGAGAGGGGGTAGGGATCTCTGAGTGTGTGTGTGAGAGAGTGGGAGAGGGGGGTAGGGATCTCTGAGTGTGTGAGAGAGTGGGAGAGGGGGTAGGGATCTCTGAGTGTGTGAGAGAGTGGGAGAGGGGGTAGGGATCTCTGAGTGTGTGTGAGAGAGTGGGAGAGGGGGTAGGGATCTCTGAGTGTGTGTGAGAGAGTGGGAGAGGGGGTAGGGATCTCTGAGTGAGTGTGTGAGAGAGTGGGAGAGGGGGGTAGGGATCTCTGAGTGTGTGAGAGAGTGGGAGAGGGGGTAGGGATCTCTGAGTGTGTGAGAGAGTGGGAGAGGGGGTAGGGATCTCTGAGTGTGTGTGAGAGAGTGGGAGAGGGGGTAGGGATCTCTGAGTGTGTGAGAGTGGGAGAGGGGGTAGGAATCTCTGAGTGTGTGTGTGAGAGGGTGGGAGAGGGGGTAGGGATCTCTGAGTGTGTGAGAGTGGGAGAGGGGGTAGGGATCTCTGAGTGAGTCTGAGAGAGTGGGAGAGGGGGTAGGAATCTCTGAGTGTGTGTGTGAGAGAGTGGGAGGTGGTAGGGATCTCTGAGTGTGTGTGAGAGAGTGGGAGAGGGGGTAGGGATCTCTGAGTGTGTGTGTGAGAGAGGGAGAGGGGGTAGGGATCTCAGAGTGTGTGTGAGAGAGTGGGAGAGGGGGTAGGGATCTCTGAGTGTGTGTGAGTGGGAGAGGGGGTAGGGATCTCTGAGTGTGTGTGAGAGTGTGGGAGAGGGGGTAGGGGTCTCTGAGTGAGTGTGTGAGAGAGTGGGAGAGGGGGTAGGGATCTCTGAGTGTGTGTGAGTGGGAGAGGGGGGTAGGGATCTCTGAGTGTGTGTGTGAGAGAGAGAGATAGGGAGTAGGGATCTCTGAGTGTGTGTGTGTGAGAGTGGGAGAAGGGGGTAGGGATCTCTGAGTGTGTGTGAGTGGGAGAGAGAGGAGGGTAGGGATCTCAGAGTGTGTGTGAGAGAGTGGGAGAGGGGTAGGGATCTCTGAGTGTGTGTGAGAGAGTGGGAGAGGGGATAGGGATCTCTGAGTGTGTGTGAGTGGGAGAGGGGGGTAGGGATCTCTGAGTGTGTGTGTGAGAGAGAGGGGGTAGGGACTGAGTGTGTGTGAGAGAGTGGGAGAGGGGGATAGGGATCTCTGAGTGTGTGTGAGAGAGTGGGAGAGGGGGTAGGGATCTCTGAGTGTGTGTGAGAGAGTGGGAGAGGGGGTTAGGGATCAGAGTGTGTGTGGAGAGTGGGAGAGGGGGGTAGGGATCTGAGTGTGTGCGTGTGAGAGAATGGGAGAGGGGGTTAGGGATCTCTGAGTGTGTGTGAGAGAGAGAGAGAGGGGGATAGGGATCTCTGAGTGTGTGTGTGAGAGTGGGAGAGGGGGGTAGGGATCTCTGAATGTGTGTGTGAGAGAGTGGGAGAGGTGGTAGGGATCTCTGAGTGTGTGTGAGAGAGAGAGAGAGGGGGGTAGGGATCTCTGAGTGTGTGTGTGAGAGTGGGAGAGGGGGGTAGGGATCTCTGAATGTGTGTGTGAGAGAGTGGGAGAGGGGGTAGGGATCTCTGAGTGTGTGTGAGAGAGTGGGAGAGGGGGTAGGGATCTCTGAGTGTGTGTGAGAGAGTGGGAGAGGGGGTAGGGATCTCTGAGTGTGAGTGTGAGAGAGTGGGAGAGGGGGGTAGGGATCTCTGAGTGTGTGTGAGAGAGTGGGAGAGGGGGGTAGGGATCTCTGAGTGTGTGTGTGAGAGTGGGAGAGGGGGGTAGGGATCTCTGAATGTGTGTGAGAGAGAGGGGGGGTAGGGATCTCTGAGTGTGTCTGAGGGGGGGTAGGGATCTCTGAGTATGTTTGAGAGGGGGTGTAGGGATCTCTGAGTGTGTGAGAGTGGGAGAGGGGTAGGGATCTCTGAGTGTGTGAGAGAGTGTGAGAGGGGGTAGGGATCTCTGAGTGTGTGTGAAAGAGTGGGAGAGGGGGGTAGGGATCTCTGAGTGTGTGTGAGAGAGTGGGAGAGGGGGGTAGGGATCTCTGAGTGTGTGAGAGAGAGAGAGAGGGGGTAGAGATCTCTGAGTGTGTGTGAGAGAGTGGGAGAGGGGGTAGGGATCTCTGAGTGTGTGTGTGAGAGTGGGAGAGGGGGTAGGGATCTCTGAGTGTGTGCGTGTGAGAGAGTGGGAGAGGGGGTAGGGATCTCTGAGTGTGTGTGTGAGTGGGAGAGGGGGTAGGGATCTCTGAGTGTGTGTGTGAGAGAGAGGGAGAGGGGTAGGGATCTCTGAGTGTGTGTGTGAGAGAGTGGGAGAGGGGGTAGGGATCTCTGAGTGTGTGTGTGTGTGAGTGGGAGAGGGGGGTAGGGATCTCTGAGTGTGTGTGTGAGAGAGTGGGAGAGGGGGGTAGGGATCTCTGAGTCTGTGAGAGTGGGAGAGGGGGTAGGGATCTCTGAGTGTGTGTGTGAGAGAGTGGGAGAGGGGGGTAGGGATCTCTGAGTGTGAGAGAGTGGGAGACGGGGTAGGGATCTCTGAGTGTGTGTGAGAGAGTGGGAGAGGTGGTAGGGATCTCTGAGTGTGTGTGAGAGAGTGGGAGAGGGGGTAGGGATCTCTGAGTGTGTGAGAGAGAGAGGGGGGGTAGGGATCTCTGAGTGTCTCAGAGAGAGAGGGAGAAGGGGTAGGGATCTCTGAGTCTGTGTGAGAGAGTGGGAGAGGGGGTAGGATCTCTGAGTGTGTGAGAGAGAGAGGGGGGGTAGGGATCTCTGAGTGTCTCAGAGAGAGAGGGAGAAGGGGTAGGGATCTCTGAGTCTGTGAGAGTGGGAGAGGGGGTAGGGATCTCTGAGTGTGTGAGAGAGAGAGAGAGAGGGGGTAGGGATCTCTGAGTGTGTGAGAGAGAGAGGGGGGGTAGGGATCTCTGAGTGTGTGAGAGAGAGGGAGAAGGGGTAGGGATCTCTGAGTGTGTGTGAGAGAGTGGGAGAGGGGGGTAGGGGTAGGGATCTCTGAGTGTGTGTGAGAGAGTGGGAGAGGGGGGTAGGGTTCTCTGAGTGTGTGTGAGTGGGAGAGAGAAGGGGTAGGGATCTCTGAGTGTCTCAGAGAGAGAGGGAGAAGGGTAGGGATCTCTGAGTGTGTGTGAGAGAGTGGGAGAGGGGTAGGGATCTCTGAGTGTGTGTGAGTGGGAGAGAGAGTGGGAGAGGGGGTAGGGATCTCTGAGTGTGTGTGAGAGAGTGGAGAGGGGGTAGGGATCTCTGAGTATGTGTGAGAGAGAGAGAGAGGGGGGGTAGGGATCTCTGAGTGTGTGAGAGTGGGAGAGGGGGTAGGGATCTCTGAGTGTGTGTGAGAGAGTGGGAGAGGGGGTAGGATCTCTGAGTGTGTGTGAGAGAGTGGGAGAGGGGGTAGGATCTCTGAGTGTGTGAGAGAGTGGGAGAGGGGGTAGGGATCTCTGAGTGTGTGAGAGAGAGAGGGGGGGTAGGGATCTCTGAGTGTGTGAGAGAGTGGGAGAGGGGGGTAGGGATCTCTGAGTGTGTGCGTGTGAGAGTGGGAGAGGGGGGTAGGGATCTCTGAGTGTGTGAGAGAGAGTGGGAGAGGGGGGTAGGGATCTCTGAGTGTCTGAGAGAGAGAGAGAGGGGGGTAGGGATCTCTGAGTGTGTGTGAGTGAGAGTGGGAGAGGGGGTAGGGATCTCTGAGTGTGTGTGAGAGAGTGGGAGAGGGGGTAGGGATCTCTGAGTGTGTGTGAGTGAGAGTGGGAGAGGGGGGTAGGATCTCTGAGTGTGTGTGTGAGAGAGTGGGAGAGGGGGTAGGGATCTCTGAGTGTGTGTGAGAGAGTGGGAGAGGGGGTAGGGATCTCTGAGTGTGTGTGAGAGAGAGTTGGGAGAGGGGGGTAGGGATCTCTGAGTGTGAGTGTGAGAGAGAGAGAGGGGGTAGGGATCTCTGAGTGTGTGTGTGAGAGAGTGGGAGAGGGGGGTAGGGATCTCTGAGTGTGTGAGAGAGTGGGAGAGGGGGTAGGGATCTCTGAGTGTGTGTGTGAGAGAGTGGGAGAGGGGGTAGGGATCTCTGAGTGTGTGTGTGAGAGTGGGAGAGGGGGTAGGGATCTCTGAGTGTGTGTGAGAGAGTGGGAGAGGGGGATAGGGATCTCTGAGTGTGTGTGAGAGAGTGGGAGAGGGGGGTAGGGATCTCTGAGTGTGTGTGAGAGAGTGGGAGAGGGGGGTAGGGGTCTCTGAGTGTGTGTGTGAGAGAGAGGGAGAGGGGGTAGGGATCTCTGAGTGTGTGTGAGAGAGTGGGAGAGGGGGGTAGGGGTCTCTGAGTGTGTGTGTGAGAGAGAGGGAGAGGGGGTAGGGATCTCTGAGTGTGTGAGAGAGAGAGAGAGGGGGTAGGGATCTCTGAGTGTGTGTGTGAGAGAGAGAGAGAGGGGGGTAGGGATCTCTGAGTGTGTGTGAGAGAGTGGGAGAGGGGGGTAGGGATCTCTGAGTGTGTGTGTGTGAGAGTGGGAGAGGGAGTAGGGATCTCTGAGTGTGTGTGTGAGAGAGTGGGAGAGGGAGTAGGGATCTCTGAGTGTGTGTGTGAGAGAGTGGGAGAGGGGGGTAGGGATCTCTGAGTGTGTGTGTGAGAGAGTGGGAGAGGGGGTAGGGATCTCTGAGTGTGTGTGTGTGAGAGTGGGAGAGGGAGTAGGGATCTCTGAGTGTGTGTGTGAGAGAGTGGGAGAGGGAGTAGGATCTCTGAGTGTGTGTGTGAGAGAGTGGGAGAGGGGGGTAGGGATCTCTGAGTGTGTGTGTGAGAGAGTGGGAGAGGGGGGTAGGGATCTCTGAGTGTGTGTGTGTGAGAGTGGGAGAGGGAGTAGGGATCTCTGAGTGTGTGTGTGAGAGAGTGGGAGAGGGGGGTAGGGATCTCTGAGTGTGTGTGAGAGAGAGTGGGAGAGGGGTAGAGATCTCTGAGTGTGTGTGTGAGAGAGGGAGAGGGGTGTAGGGATCTCTGAGTGTGTGAGAGAGTGGGAGAGGGGGGTAGGGATCTCTGAGTGTGTGTGAGAGAGTGGGAGAGGGGGGTAGGGATCTCTGAGTGTGTGTGAGAGAGTGGGAGAGGGGGTAGGGATCTCTGAGTGTGTGTGTGAGAGAGTGGGAGAGGGGGGAAGGGATCTCTGAGTGTGTGAGAGAGTGGGAGAGGGGGTAGGGATCTCTGGGTGTGTGTGTGAGAGTGGGAGAGGGGGGTAGGGATCTCTGTGTGTGAGAGAGAGAGAGGGGGTAGGGATCTCTGAGTGTGTGTGAGAGAGTGGGAGAGGGGGTAGGGATCTCTGAGTGTGTGAGAGAGAGAGGGGGGGTAGGGATCTCTGAGTGTCTCAGAGAGAGAGGGAGAGGGGGTAGGGATATTGGAGTGTGTCAGAGAGAGGGAGAGGGTGTAGAGATCTCTGAGTGTGTGTCTCAGAAAAAGCGGGTAGGGGTCTCTGAGTGTGTGTGTGAGAGAGTGGGAGAGGGGGGTAGGGATCTCTGAGTGTGTGTGAGAGAGTGGGAGAGGGGGGTAGGGATCTCTGAGTGTGTGTGTGAGAGAGTGGGAGAAGGGGGTAGGGATCTCTGAGTGTGTGTGAGAGAGTGGGAGAGGGGGGTAGGGATCTCTGAGTGTGTGTGAGAGAGTGGGAGAGGGGGGTAGGGATCTCTGAGTGTGTGTGAGAGAGTGGGAGAGGGGGGTAGGGATCTCTGGGTGTGTGTGAGAGAGTGGGAGAGGGGGTAGGGGTCTCTGAGAGTGTGTGAGAGAGAGAGAGGTGGTAGGGATCTCTGAGTGTGTGTGTGAGAGAGAGGGAGAGGGGGTAGGGATCTCTGAGTGTGTGTGAGAGAGTGGGAGAGGGGTAGGGATCTCTGAGTGTGTGTGTGAGAGAGAGGGAGAGGGGGTAGGGATCTCTGAGTGTCTGAGAGAGAGAGAGAGAGAGAGGGGGTAGGGATCTCTGAGTGTGTGAGAGAGAGAGAGAGGGAGAGGGGGTAGGGATCTGAGTGTGTGTGTCAGAGAGTGGGAGAGGGGGGTAGGGATCTCTGAGTGTGTGTGAGAGAGTGGGAGAGGGGGTAGGGATCTCAGAGTGTGTGTGAGAGAGTGGGAGAGGGGGTAGGGATCTCTGAGTGTGTGTGAGAGAGTGGGAGAGGGGGTAGGGATCTCTGAGTGTGTGTGAGTGGGAGAGGGGGGTAGGGATCTCTGAGTGTGTGTGTGAGAGAGAGGGGGTAGGGACTGAGTGTGTGTGAGAGAGTGGAGAGGGGGTAGGGATCTCTGAGTGTGTGTGAGAGAGTGGGAGAGGGGGATAGGGATCTCTGAGTGTGTGTGAGAGAGTGGGAGAGGGGGTAGGGATCTCTGAGTGTGTGTGAGAGAGTGGGAGAGGGGGTTAGGGATCAGAGTGTGTGTGGGAGAGTGGGAGAGGGGGTTAGGGATCTCTGAGTGTGTGTGAGAGAGAGAGAGAGGGGGTAGGGATCTCTGAGTGCGTGTGAGAGAGTGGGAGAGGGGGTAGGGATCTCTGAGTGTGTGTGAGTGGGAGAGGGGGGTAGGGATCTCTGAGTGTGTGTGAGTGGGAGAGGGGGGTAGGGATCTCTGAGTGCGTGTGAGAGAGTGGGAGAGGGGGTAGGGATCTCTGAGTGTGTGTGAGTGGGAGAGGGGGTAGGGATCTCTGAGTGTGTGTGAGAGAGAGAGAGAGGGGGGTAGGGATCTCTGAGTGCGTGTGAGAGAGTGGGAGAGGGGGGTAGGGATCTCTGAGTGTGTGTGTGAGAGAGAGAGGGGGGGTAGGGATCTCTGAGTGTGTGTGTGAGAGAGAGAGAGGGGGGTAGGGGTCTCTGAGTGTGTGTGAGAGAGTGGGAGAGGGGGTAGGGATCTCTGAGTGTGTGTGTGAGAGAGTGGAGAGGGGGTAGGGATCTCTGAGTGTGTGTGTGAGAGTGGAGAGGGGGTAGGGATCTCTGAGTGTGTGAGAGAGTGGGAGAGGTGGGTAGGGCTCTCTGAATGTGTGTGTGAGAGTGGGAGAGGGGTAGGGATCTCTGAATGTGTGTGAGAGAGAGGGGGGGTAGGGATCTCTGAGTGTGTCTGAGGGGGGGTAGGGATCTCTGAGTATGTTTGAGAGGGGGGTAGGGATCTCTGAGTGTGTGAGAGAGTGTGAGAGGGGGTAGGGATCTCTGAGTGTGTGTGAGAGAGTGGGAGAGGGGGGTAGGGATCTCTGAGTGTCTGAGAGAGAGAGAGAGGGGGGTAGGGATCTCTGTGTGTGTGAGAGAGTGGGAGAGGGGGTAGGGATCTCTGAGTGTGTGTGTGAGTGGGAGAGGGGGTAGGGATCTCTGAGTGTGTGTGTGAGAGAGAGGGAGAGGGGTAGGGATCTCTGAGTGTGTGTGTGAGAGTGTGGGAGAGGGGGTAGGGATCTCTGAGTGTGTATGAGAGAGTGAGAGAGGGGTCGGGATATCTGAGTGTGTGTGTGAGAGAGTGGGAGAGGGGGGTAGGGATCTCTGAGTGTGTGAGAGTGGGAGAGGGGGTAGAGATCTCTGAGTGTGTGTGAGTGGGAGAGAGAGTGGGTAGGGATCTCTGAGTGTGTGTGAGAGAGTGGGAGAGGGGGTAGGGATCTCTGAGTGTGTGTGTGAGAGAGAGAGAGAGAGAGGGGGTAGGGATCTCTGAGTGTGTGTGTGAGAGAGAGGGAGAGGGGGTAGGGATCTCTGAGTGTGTGTGTGAGAGAGTGGGAGAGGGAGTAGGGATCTCTGAGTGTGTGTGTGAGAGAGAGAGGGGGTAGGGATCTCTGAGTGTGTGTGAGAGAGTGGGAGAGGGGGTTGGGATCTCTGAGTGTCTGAGAGAGAGTGGGAGAGGGGGGTAGGGATCTCTGAGTGTGTGTGAGTGGGAGAGGGGGTAGGGATCTCTGAGTGTGTGTGAGTGGGAGAGGGGGTAGGGATCTCTGAGTGTGTGAGAGAGTGGGAGAGGGGGGTAGGGATCTCTGAGTGTGTGAGAGAGTGGGAGAGGGGGTAGGGATCTCTGAGTGTGTGTGTGAGAGAGTGGGAGAGGGGGTAGGGATCTCTGAGTGTGTGTGAGAGGGGGGGGGGTAGGGATCTCTGAGTGTGTGAGAGAGAGGGAGAGGGGGTAGGGATCTCTGAGTGTGTGTGTGAGAGAGTGGGAGAGGGGGTAGGGATCTCTGAGTGTGTGTGTGAGAGAGAGGGAGAGGGGGGTAGGGATCTCTGAGTGTGTGTGAGAGAGAGGGAGAGGGGGGTAGGGATCTCTGAGTGTGTGTGTGAGAGAGTGGGAGAGGGGGTAGGGATCTCTGAGTGTGAGTGTGAGAGAGTGGGAGAGGGGGTAGGTATCTCTGAGTGTGTGTGAGAGAGTGGGAGAGGGGGTAGGGATCTCTGAGTGTGTGTGTGAGAGTGGGAGAGGGGGTAGGGATCTCTGAGTGTGTGTGTGAGAGTGGGAGAGGGGGTAGGGATCTCTGAGTGTGTGTGAGAGAGTGGGAAAGGGGGGTAGGGATCTCTGAGTGTGTGTGAGAGAGTGGGAGAGGGGGTAGGGATCTCTGAGTGTGTGTGTGTGAGAGTGGGAGAGGGGGTAGGGATCTCTGAGTGTGTGTGTGAGAGAGTGGGAGAGGGGGTAGGGATCTCTGAGTGTGTGTGTGTGAGAGAGTGGGAGAGGGGGTAGGGATCTCTGAGTGTGTGTGAGAGAGTGGGAGAGGGGGTAGGGATCTCTGAGTGTGTGTGTGAGAGAGAGGGGGTAGGGATCTCTGAGTGTGAGAGAGTGGGAGAGGGGGTAGGGATCTCAGAGTGTGAGTGTGTGAGAGTGGGAGAGGGGGGTAGGGATCTCTGAGTGTGTGTGTGAGAGAGTGGGAGAGGGGGGTAGGGATCTCTGAGTTTGTGTGAAAGAGTGGGAGAGGGGGTAGGGATCTCTGAGTGTGAGTGTGTGAGAGTGGGAGAGGGGGGTAGGGATCTCTGAGTGTGTGTGAGAGAGTGGGAGAGGGGGGTAGGGATCTCTGAGTGTCTGAGAGAGAGAGGGAGAGGGGTAGGGATCTCTGAGTGTGTGTGAGAGAGTGGGAGAGGGGGGTAGGTATCTCTGAGTGTGTGTGAGAGAGTGGGAGAGGGGGGTAGGGATCTCTGAGTGTGTGTGTGAGAGAGTGGGAGAGGGGGTAGGGATCTCTGAGTGTCTGAGAGAGAGAGGGAGAGGGGTAGGGATCTCTGAGTGTGTGTGTGAGAGAGAGAGGGGGTAGGGATCTCTGAGTGTGTGTGAGAGAGAGAGGGGGTAGGGATCTCTGAGGGTGTGTGAGAGTGGGAGAGGGGGGTAGGGATCTCTGAGTGTGTGTGTGAGAGAGAGAGAGAGGGGGTAGGGATCTCTGAGTGTGTGTGTGAGAGTGGGAGAGGGGGTAGGGATCTCTGAGTCTGTGTGAGAGAGAGGGAGAGGGGGTAGGGATCTCTGAGTGTGTGTGTGAGAGAGAGCGAGGGTGTAGGGGTCTCTGAGTGTGTGTGTGAGAGAGAGGGAGAGGGGGTAGGGATCTCTGAGTGTGTGAGAGAGAGGGAGAGGGGGTAGGGATCTCTGAGTGTGTGTGTGTGAGAGAGTGGGAGAGGGGGTAGGGATCTCTGAGTGTGTGTGTGTGTGAGAGTGGGAGAGGGGGTAGGGATCTCTGAGTGTGTGAGAGAGTGGGAGAGGGGGTAGGGATCTCTGAGTGTGTGTGAGAGAGTGGGAGACGGGGTAGGGATCTCTGAGTGTGTGTGAGTGAGAGTGGGAGAGGGGGTTAGGGATCTCTGAGTGTGTGTGTGAGAGAGGGAGAGGGGGGTAGGGATCTCTGTGTGTGTGTGTGAGAGTGGGAGAGGGGGTAGGGATCTCTGAGTGTGTGAGAGAGTGGGAGAGGGGGTAGGGATCTCTGAGTGTGTGTGAGAGAGTGGGAGACGGGGTAGGGATCTCTGAGTGTGTGTGAGTGAGAGTGGGAGAGGGGGTAGGGATCTCTGAGTGTGTGTGAGAGAGTGGGAGAGGGGGATAGGGATCTCTGAGTGTGTGTGTGAGAGTGGGAGAGGGGTAGGAATCTCTGAGTGTGTGTGTGAGAGTGGGATTGGGGGTAGGGATCTCTGAGTGTGTGTGTGGGAGAGAGAGAGAGAGAGGGGGTAGGGATCTCTGAGTGTGTGTGACAGAGGGAGAGGGGGTAGGGATCTCTGAGTGTGTGTGAGAGAGAGAGAGGGAGTAGGGATCACTGAGTGTGTGTGAGAGAGTGGGAGAGGGGAGTAGGGATCTCTGAGTGTGTGTGTGTGAGAGTGGGAGAGGGGGTAGGGATCTCTGAGTGTGTGTGAGAGAGTGGGAGAGGGGGTAGGGATCTCTGAGTGTGTGTGAGTGAGAGTGGGAGAGGGGGTAGGGATCTCTGAGTGTGTGAGAGAGTGGGAGAGGGGGTAGGGATCTCTGAGTGTGAGTGTGAGAGAGAGAGAGGGGGTAGGGATCTCTGAGTGTGTGTGAGAGAGTGGGAGAGGGGGTAGGGATCTCTGAGTGTGTGTGAGAGAGTGGGAGAGGGGGTAGGGATCTCTGAGTGTGTGTGAGAGAGAGAGAGGGGGGTAGGGATCTCTGAGTGTGTGTGTGAGAGAGTGGGAGAGGGGGGTAGGGATCTCTGAGTGTGAGTGTGAGAGAGAGAGAGGGGGTAGGGATCTCTGAGTGTGTGTGAGAGAGTGGGAGAGGGGGATAGGGATCTCTGAGTGTGTGTGTGAGAGTGGGAGAGGGGGTAGGGATCTCTGAGTGTGTGTGAGAGAGAGAGAGGGGGGTAGGGATCTCTGAGTGTGAGTGTGAGAGAGAGAGAGGGGGTAGGGATCTCTGAGTGTGTGTGAGTGGGAGAGGGGGATAGGGATCTCTGAGTGTGAGTGTGAGAGAGAGAGAGGGGGTAGGGATCTCTGAGTGTGTGTGAGTGGGAGAGGGGGATAGGGATCTCTGAGTGTGTGTGAGAGAGTGGGAGAGGGGGATAGGGATCTCTGAGTGTGTGTGAGAGAGTGGGAGAGGGGGTAGGGATCTCTGAGTGTGTGCGTGAGAGAGAGTGGGAGAGGGGGGTAGGGATCTCTGAGTGTGTGTGTGAGAGAGTGGGAGAGGGGGTAGGGATCTCTGAGTGTGTGTGTGAGAGAGTGGGAGAGGGGGTAGGGATCTCTGAGTGTGTGTGAGAGAGTGGGAGAGGGGGGTAGGGATCTCTGAGTGTGTGTGTGAGAGAGAGGGAGAGGGGTAGGGATCTCTGAGTGTGTGTGAGAGAGAGAGGGGGTAGGGATCTCAGAGTGTGTGTGAGAGAGTGGGACAGGGGATAGGGATCTCTGAGTGTGTCTGAGAGAGAGAGAGATAGAGGGGGTAGGGGTCTCTGAGTGTGTCTGAGAGAGAGAGAGGGGGTAGGGATCTCTGAGTGTGTGTGAGAGAGTGGGAGAGGGGGGTAGGGATCTCTGAGTGTGTGTGAGAGAGTGGGAGAGGGGGGTAGGGATCTGAGTGTCTGAGAGAGAGAGGGAGAGGGGAGTAGGGATCTCTGAGTGTGTCTGAGAGAGAGAGAGATAGAGGGGGTAGGGGTCTCTGAGTGTGTCTGAGAGAGGGAGAGGGGGTAGGGATCTCTGAGTGTGTGTGAGAGAGTGGGAGAGGGGGTAGGGATCTCTGAGTGTGTGTGAGAGAGTGGGAGAGGGGGTAGGGATCTCTGAGTGTGTGTGAGAGAGTGGGAGAGGGGGTAGGGATCTCTGAGTGTGTGTGAGAGAGTGGGAGAGGGGGGTAGGGATCTCTGAGTGTGTGTGAGAGAGTGGGAGAGGGGGGTAGGGGTCTCTGAGTGTGTGTGTGAGAGAGAGGGAGAGGGGGTAGGGATCTCTGAGTGTGTGAGAGAGAGAGAGGGAGAGGGGGTAGGGATCTCTGAGTGTGTGAGTGAGAGAGAGGGAGAGGGGGTAGGGATCTCTGAGTGTCTGAGATAGAGAGGGAGAGGGGGTAGGGATCTCTGAGTGTCTGAGAGAGAGAGGGAGAGGGTGTAGGGGTCTCTGAGTGTGTGAGTGAGAGAGAGGGAGAGGGGGTAGGGATCTCTGAGTGTGTGAGTGAGAGAGAGGGAGAGGGGGTAGGGATCTCTGAGTGTCTGAGATAGAGAGGGAGAGGGGTAGGGATCTCTGAGTGTGTGTGAGAGAGAGAGGGGGTAGGGATCTCTGAGTGTGTGTGTGAGAGAGAGGGAGAGGGGGGTAGGGGTCTCTGGGTGTGTGAGAGAGTGGGAGAGGGGGTAGGGATCTCTGAGTGTGTGTGTGAGAGAGAGAAGGGGGTAGGGATCTCTGAGTGTGTGTGAGAGAGAGAGAGGGGTAGGGATCTCTGAGTGTGTGTGAGAGAGAGAGAGGGGTAGGGATCTCTGAGTGTGTGTGAGAGAGAGAGAGGGGTAGGGATCTCTGAGTGTGTGTGAGAGAGTGGGAGAGGGGGTAGGGATCTCTGAGTGTGTGCGTGTGAGTGAGAGAGGGGGGGTAGGGATCTCTAAGTGTGTATGTGAGAGAGTGGTAGAGGGGAGTAGGGATCTCTGAGTGTGTGTGAGAGAGTGGGAGAGGGGGTAGGGATCTCTGAGTCTGTGTGAGAGAGAGTGGGAGGGGGGTAGGGATCTCTGAGTGTGTGTGTGAGAGAGTGGTAGAGGGGAGTAGGGATCTCTGAGTGTGTGTGAGAGAGTGGGAGAGGGGGTAGGGATCTCTGAGTCTGTGTGAGAGAGAGTGGGAGGGGGGTAGGGATCTCTGAGTGTGTGTGAGAGGGGGGGGTAGGGATCTCTGAGTGTGTGTGAGAGAGTGGGAGAGGGGGTAGAGATCTCTGAGTGTGGTTGAGAGAGTAGGAGAGGGGGTAGGGATCTCTGTGTGTGTGAGAGAGAGAGGGGGTAGGGATCTCTGAGTGTGTGTGAGAGAGTGGGAGAGGGGGTAGAGATCTCTGAGTGTGGTTGAGAGAGTAGGAGAGGGGGTAGGGATCTCTGAGTGTGTGAGAGAGAGAGAGAGGGTAGGGATCTCTGAGTGTGTGTGAGAGTGTGGGAGATGGGGTAGGGATCTCTGAGTCTGTGTGAGAGAGAGGGAGAGGGGGTAGGGATCTCTGAGTCTGTGTGAGAGAGAGGGAGAGGGGGTAGGGATCTCTGAGTGTGTGTGTGAGAGAGGGAGAGGGTGTAGGGGTCTCTGAGTGTGTGTGTGAGAAAGTGGGAGAGGGGGGTAGGGATCTCTGAGTGTGTGTGTGTGAGAGAGAGAGGGGGTAGGGATCTCTGAGTGTGTGTGTGAGAGTGGGAGAGGGGGTAGGGATCCCTGAGTGTGTGTGAGAGAGAGTGAGAGGGGGGTAGGGATCTCTGAGTGTGTGCGTGTGAGAGAGTGAGAGGGGGTAGGGATCTCTGAGTGTGTGTGAGAGTGGGAGAGGGGGGTAGGGATCTCTGAGTGTGTGAGAGAGTGGGAGAGGGAGGTAGGGATCTCTGAGTGTGTGAGAGGGTGTGAGAGGGGGGTAGGGATCTCTGAGTGTGTGAGAGAGTGGGAGAGGGGGGTAGGGATCTCTGAGTGTGTGTGTGAGTGGGAGAGGGGGGTAGGGATCTCTGAGTGTGTGTGAGAGAGTGGGAGAGGGGGGTAGGGATCTCTGAGTGTGTGAGAGAGTGGGAGAGGGGGGTAGGGATCTCTGAGTGTGTGAGAGAGTGGGAGAGTGGGGTAGGGATCTCTGAGTGTGTGTGTGAGTGGGAGAGGGGGGTAGGGATCTCTGAGTGTGTGTGAGAGAGTGGGAGAGGGGGTAGGGATCTCTGAGTGTGTGTGAGAGAGATAGAGGGGGTAGGGATCTCTGAGTGTGTGTGAAAGAGTGGGAGAGGGGGTTGGGATCTCTGACTGTGTGTGAGAGAGTGGGAGAGGGGGGTAGGGATCTCTGAGTGTGTGTGAGAGAGTGGGAGAGGGGGTAGGGATCTCTGAGTGTGTGTGAGAGAGATAGAGGGGGTAGGGATCTCTGAGTGTGTGTGAAAGAGTGGGAGAGGGGGTTGGGATCTCTGACTGTGTGTGAGAGAGTGGGAGAGGGGGGTAGGGATCTCTGAGTGTGTGTGTGGGAGAGGGGGGTAGGGATCTCTGAGTGTGTGTGAGAGAGATAGAGGGGGTAGGGATCTCTGAGTGTGTGTGAAAGAGTGGGAGAGGGGGTAGGGATCTCTGAGTGTGTGTGAGAGAGTGGGAGAGGGGGGTAGGGATCTCTGAGTGTGTGTGAAAGAGTGGGAGAGGGGGTTGGGATCTCTGAGTGTGTGAGAGAGAGTGGGAGAGGGGGTAGGGATCTCTGAGTGTCTGCGTGAGAGAGTGGGAGAGGGGGGTAGGGGTCTCTGAGTGTGTGTGAGAGAGAGAGAGAGGGGGGTAGGGATCTCTGAGTGTGTGTGAGAGAGAGAGGGGGTAGGGAT
>NW_026781063.1:0-15997 GCF_030144855.1 Hypanus sabinus
GAGTTTCATCTGTTATCTAACCCTGTTGTGTTTCAACTGCTTAATCGTTGGATCAAATTTTACTGAAGATAGATGAAAGAATTGGACAACACACACAAAATGGAATTCAGTAAGTCAGTCAGTATCTTTGGAGGGGAATATACAGCTGCTTGACCTGCTGAATTCCTGCAGCATTTTGTGCGTGCATGCGTGTTGCTCAGGATTTCTAGCATCTGTAAATTGGGGGACCCCTTCATCAAGCACCTTGCACCATCCGTCACAAGTGGGACTACCTTTTGGCCAGCATTTTAATTCCCATTCCCATCCAACATGTTGGTCGGTGCCAAGATGAGGGCACCATTAAGGTGGAGGAGCAACACCTTATATTCCGTCTAGGTAGCCTCTAACCTGATGGAATGAATATCAATTTCTCCTTCCAGTGAACAAATCCTTCCCCTCCCCCCAGCATTTCTGTATTCCCCATTCTGACTTCTTATTTCTCACCTGAATACTCCCTCTCCTCCTTCCCTTTCTCCTGTGGTGTACTCCCTTCTCTTATTAGATTCTTTCTTCTCCAGCCCTTGATTTTTTCCCACCTGCCTGGCTTCACCTATCACCTTCCAGCAGGCCTCATTCCCTCTCCTCAACTTTTTATTCTGGCATCTTCCTGATCAGTCGTGAAGAAAGGCCTTGCCTTGAAGCGTCAACTGCTTACTCCTTTCCGTAGATGCTGCTTGACCTGCTGAGTTCCTCCAGCATTTTGTGCGTATTGCTTTGGGTTTCCAGCATCTGCAGGCGTTCTTGTGTTTATGATCTGCAAGAGTCTTTTGTGCTTTGTCTTCATTTTCCTTAACTTCTCTATTAAAAAATCATCCTAGGGTTATTTCTTTTCATAGATGCTGCCTGAGCTGCTGAGTTCTTCCAGCATTTTGTGAGTGTTGCACTGGATTTGCAGCATCTGCAGTTTCTCTTGTGTTTCAGCTTTGGTTTAACCTTCTCTAACTGAAAGGTTCCTGTTCCCTCTGATTAATCACCCCCTTTGGTGTCCTTTCACTAGCAACTAGTTTGGGATTAGAACCTTGCTGGTGACTGATACTCTTTATTATGTTATTTCTGTCATCTTTTGCTTTTCTCCCTCCACTTTGCATTGCAGAAAAGAATTGTAGTGGAAAACCTTTCACATCTATCGCCAAACACGGTTGTGACATCATGCCTTTGACTGACCTAAACCCTCAGCAGTAAAAATAATGAGAATTCCTGTTTCCATGCCAGACAGAAACTATCTATTCAGATATACTCTGCAAACTGTAAACCATGTTAACTGCAGCATTTGGTATGTAGACATAGAGCCCGGAGATCGTTTGTTCATTTCTGCTGATTTGAACTTAAAATCTGTTTGGAGACTCAAAATTGCTGACTGAACACTCAAAATGCTGGAGGAGCTCAATGGGTCAGGCAGCGTCGATGGAGAGGAATAAGCAGTCGATGTTTTAGATGAGAGCTTTCAGCTGCAAACACAACAATGAAGTTGGTAAAATCAGAGTACTGCGCTGCACTGTACACTCCTGCCTGACTTACTGAGTTCCTCCAGCAATCTGTATGTGTCAGTGCACAAGCACACGTGTGCAATGGAAAGCTTACTTGCAGCAGCACCACAGGCAGAGAGCATCAGATGAGCAGCATTCACAAGAAACAACATCAATTGGAAGGCCATAAGAAATAGGAGTAGCATTAGACCATTCTGAGTCTACGCTGCCATTTGATCATGGCTTTTTGTATTAGCCCTCTCAAATTCATTCTCCAGCCTTCTCCCTGTAACCGTTGGCGCCCTGATTAATCAAGAAATTTTACACAGATTTTACGATAAGAGGGGTAACTGGAACAAAACAATTTTTAGTGCAAAGTGGTCAGTGTTGCTGAACTGCAGTGACTAAGGTTGGTTCAAGAGCTGAATGGTTGAGGGGGAGTTGCTGTTCTTGAACCTAATGGTGTGGGATCTCAGGCTTCTGTAAGCAGTTGCTCAATGGGAGCTGTGTGAATATGGCATTGCCCAGATGGTGAGAATCTTTGATAATCTATGTTGCCTTCTTGAAGAGGTGCCTCATGGAGATATTATCAATGGTGAGGGACCACAAGATACAGGAGCAAAATTAAGCTAATCAGGCCATTGAGTGTGCGCCACCGTTCCGATTTATTTTCCCTCTCCGCCCCATTCTTATACCTTCTCCCTGGAACCTTTGACATCCTAACTAATCAAGAACCTATCAACCTCTGCTTTCATATACCTAATGGCTTGGCCTCCACAGCTGTCTGTGGCAATGAATTCCTCAGATTCTTCACCTTCTGGATGAAGAAATTCCTCCTCATCTCTGTTCTGAGGTGTAGTCCTTGTATTTTGAGGCTAGACTCTCCCACTTTTAGAAGGGATGTGCCCATGATGTATTGGACAGAATCTATGGGACTGTGAGCTTGATTCTGGGCTTTCAGAGAAAGGGATAAAATTGACAACTCAAAAATGATGCAAAATATCTTGAGAATGCTGTTATTAATTTTATTACAAGCTGCTCCTGTTCCCTCCAACTTTCTCAATGCCTTTTCACAGCACCCAAGTGATAGAACTTATCAATTATACTTCAATGAAAACAGCGACTTTCTCCCCCCTCCTCCACCTTCCTGTGTTTTTGTTCTCTTTAGTGAGCTCCAAAGCCAATGCTGCCCATTCCAGTGCCTTTCGCAACAGCTTGTATGTTTACCAACAGGATGTGGACATTGCAAGTGAATGCGCAAGCAAATCCCTCAGTAGGGCTCAGACAAAAGGCAAGATCTTCTTATTAAATCGTCAGGCATTGAATCACCTTGCTCTTGTGCATTGAGTTTATATATTTAGGGGCGGCACAGCAGCGTAACGCTGTTACAGCACCAGCTGAATGTAAGGAGTTTGTACATTCTCCTGGGTTTCCTCCCAGATTGCAAATACACACAGGTTAGTGGGTTAATTGTTTACATGGGTGTAATTGGGCAGAACTGGCTCAATGGGCAGAAGGGCCCATCATCTCAGTAAATCAAACTGTCATAGGAAAAGCTTTTGCTTAAGTACACAACTGATAGTCAACTTGACCCATCTTGTATCTTCCACTTTAGCATTTATCAAAATGACCTCTCTTCCTGTCTCATTTTCTTACCATTTTGCTTTGAAAATGACTGAACTCAAAACACTCCCAGCACTTGACTCCAATATATTGTATTTTGAGAGTACAGTGAATGATAGGACCCTGGAGAATGTAATGGAATGGAGGGGACCTAGAGTTCAAGTACGTAGTTCACTGAAAGCAGCATCAAGATAGCCGAGGTGTTGAAGAAGGAATTAGCACACTGGCCTTCACCAGTCAGGTCATTGAGTATTGGGGTTGGGAAGATGTGTTGCAGTTGTTAAAGATGAAGCTGCACTTGGAGAATTGTGCACAGTTTTGGCCGCTTTATAGGAAAGATGTTAGTAAATGAGGAAGAGTTTAGAAAAGATTTGCCTGGTCTTGTTGGGGTGGGGGCAGGGGGGAGTGCAGTCTTTTCTGGGCAGCTTCTCCCCACGGAAAGGGTGATGCAAATTAGGAATGCAGTGCCCTACTGGGCTTGTTAGCAACATTTAAAAGATGTCTAGATAAATGCATGGGTAAGAGAATTTTTGCAGGCTATGAGCGACACAGCCAGTGTGGATGGACTGGGCTGAAGGCCCGGGATCTGATGATATTGATCCAGTGGTTTTCAGGTCAAGTTTGAGTTACAGAACTTGGTGATTATGGCCATTTATTAAATGTTCTGAGAACAATGAATGATCTAAGGACAGAGAAAGAAAAAAATCGTGGTCACCTCATACCCAGACCAGAGATAAACAAAATTCCAGTGATAATTAACCTATTGGATATAGCCAGATTCGAGTGGCGTGATGAAAGCTGTAGAAAAACTGAGAAAATTACAAAACAGCAATACTACAATTACTGGAAATTTTACTGAACAATTACACATATATATCTAGGTGATTATATAAAAATTACAAGCAAGCATAAGAAAGTTAAAACACAAGAAAAATAACAATTCCCCACCCCAATCCAGCAGACTCAAATAGAAATTATCCATGGAGGAAAAACTATGCAAGATCTTGACAGTATTAACAACTAAAGGGTTAATGGCCAAGTTCTTGTTTTATTCCACAGTACTTCAAATTGTCTGATTATTTTAATAAACCAATTATAAGCAGTCTGTTTCTCTGTCGCCGGGACAGAACAATGAAAGTTGGGAGTGATCTACCATGCGAGGTAACAGAGATGAAAAGCATCAGGGTTAATCAAAGTGCAATTAGATACATGCTGAAATTTAATACGAGATGAACTGTTGAGCAAACTGACCTTTCTTCATCCTTGACTTCACCTCCTTTGAAGTGATTGTTTTCATATTTACACAGCCCTAGTCTGGGCAGCCACCACTGAATAGTGCACTTCAGATTAAATCTGCCTGTTGTCACAGATCTTTCAGTTGCCAGATGTCCACCTTTCCAACCTGTCCAGTGGATTCTGCTCTCGTTACCCATTGGGCTGCTGATGGAATTTCCCTCGTTCTCTTTGGCTCTTGGGTCTAATTAGCAAACCCAAAGCAAAACTTCTAATTGTTTGGGGCGCATAACTTCACTCACTACAACCCTACAACTCGCGTTCTCAGTGTTATTTACTTTTTAGTTTGCACATTGGTTGTTAGTCAGTCTTTGTCTATGTATAGTTTCTCTTGTCCCGGATTGGTCTCTGCAGCTTCCCTTAGGAGAACATCATACTCAACTTAGTGACCACAGTACCATTACTACTCTAGTTTCTCGTAAATTCTGTTCCATTTCTTTATTTCCTGTAGAAGCCTGCAGGAACATGAATTTCAGGTAATATATGATAACATGTACATACTTTGATAATAAATTTTACTCTGACATTTATTTTGACTTTAGGGTGTTCTCTGCAGGGCTTTTGTGCTTTTAAATAAGTGCTGTTGCTTCCTTTCTTCTCTCTCTCTCTCTCTCTCTCTCTCTCTCTCTCTCCCTCTCTCCCTCCCTCTCTCTCTCCCCCTCCCCCTCCCCCTCTCCCTCTCCCTCTCCCTCTCCCTCTCTCTCTCTCCCTCCCCCCCTCTCCCTCTCCCTCCCTCTCTCTCTCTCTCTTTCTTGTTTAAGCTTCAGACCATTTCTGAAACCATCAGGTGGGGTGTATATTTGCCTTCCCTTGAATTGGTTTTCAAGTTTCTGATCTATTTTGTCCTGTACAGTTACCCTTGATGAGAGCAATAGGACCTGGGGTAAAAGCACAGTCTATCGGCAGGAGGATTATGAAGAAGAAGTGCAGAAAGCCTGCAAGAAGAAAGGGCGGACGTGGGGTCCTAGTTCTATGCAAACCAAGGAGCGTGCCAGTTGTGAGGAAAGGTGAGTGCTGAGAGATGAGTTTTCCCCTGCTTGCTGGTGTTGTAGAGCCTGGTACCACTCCTCTAGCATCTGTAAGTAAAGTTAGTCTGAGGGTATTGACAACGATCAGCTGACAAACTCAGCGGGTCACGGTGGGGAGGGGGTGGGGAAGGACTTGCGGACGTTTTGGGTTGAAATCCTGCAGAGTTCCTTGTTCTATTCCCCCACCCCCACCCCCATACACGCGGCTTGAGGCACTGAGTTCATCCAACTAATTGTTGCCTCATTTTCCAGTCGCTTGTCTCCACGGAGCATTTTGACTGTACTTGAACCCACATCTAATTCGGTGTTCATGCAGTTTTAGGAATTGTGATCATGAAATGGGAACCCCTGCTAAAGTCATCCCTGCCCCACATCCTTTCTCAACTGAATACCTCACTTTTCCCTTTAGTCTCCCCTCCTCCCTGCATACCTTCCACCACCCCCAGCCATCACACTCTCTATCCATCCTAGCACTCACTCCAATTTCTCCAAACCCACTTAAAGTTGTGATCTCCAACCTCCCTTTTGCACTTTTGCCGAGCTTCATTCATTGTTGGGGGAGAATTGTTGTGTAGCTTCCAAGTTCACATGACCACCTTGAAGTAGCACTGAGCTCTGGTGAGAACGGCCACTGGGGAGAGGGTCCAGAGGACATCTGTGAAACACTTCCAGCACATGAAGATGGGAAAGGAGAACATTGTTAATCTAGTGAAGACTCTGTATTTTAACAGTTTATAAAATATGAATATGAAGTGTCCCATAACCAATTAGCAGTAAATATGGGTTCCTGACCACAGACCATAAGACAAAAGAGCAGAATTAGGCCATTCAGCCCATCAAGTCTGCTCCACCATTCGATCATATCCCATCAATTGTCTCTATCAACTCCCAATCTTCTGACTTCTCCCTGTAACCTGATTTGAGCGTTCTATTTATTACATTGACGCTTCTATTTATTATAAATTACTATGATTGCACATTTAGACAGAGACGTAAAGATTTTTACTCCTCATGGATGTGAAGGATGTAAGAAATAAAGTCAATTCAATTCAATAACCTTTGACACCAGTTCTAATCAAGAACCTATCAACCTGCCCTTTAAATATACCCATTGACTTGGCCTCCACAGCCATCTTTGGCAATGAACTCCACAGATTCACCACCCTCTGGCTAATGAAGTTCCTCCTCACCTCTGTTCTAAAGGGCATCTTTCTGTGCTAAGGCTCTGCCCTCTAATCTTAAACTCTCCCACTGTAGGAAACATCCTCTCTGTGTCTACTTAGTTTAGGCCTTTCAATATTTGGTATGTTTCAATTAAAATTGCTCCTCATTTTTCTAAACCTTAGCAAGTACAGGCCTAGAGCCATCAAATGCTCCTCATGCATTAACCTTTTCATTCCTGGAATCGTTTTCGTAAACCTCCTTGGACCATCTCCAAAGTCAGTACGTCCTTTCTTAGATTTGGGGTCCAAAGCTACTCACAGTACTCCCAAGTGCGGTCTGACCGGTGTTTTATAAAGTCTCAGCATCACATCCTTGCTTTTATGTTCTAGTCTTCTCAAAATGAAAGCTGATATTGCATTTACCTTGCTATTGTCCCAACCTGCAAGTTAATCTTTAGGGAATCTTACATGACGATTCCCAGGTCCCTTTGCACCTCCAATTTCTGAATTCACTCCCTGTTTAGAATTTAGCCTATGCATTTATTCCTTCTACGAAAGTGCATGACCATACACTGTATTCCATCTGCCACTTCTTTGCGTTTTCTCCTAATTCAGCATTTTTGAAGCTTATTGGAGAGAGTCCAGAGGAAATTAATGAGAACGATCCTGGGAATGAAACGGTTAATGTATGAGGAGTGTTTGATACACTCTCTGTAGTTTAGAAGAATGAGGGAGGCACCTCATTGAAATCCACTGAATATTAAAAGGCCTAGGTAGATTGGACATGGAGAGGCTGTTTTCAGTAGAGGGAGAGTCTAGGGGCAGAGGGCACAGCCTCAAAAGTTCTCTTCATGGTGAGTACTAAACGACAACAGGTCATGTTCTCTGAGCCTGTGTAATTGTCTTGTGTTCTCCAGATGTGATCAGACATGGAAGCTTTAACATTTTTGAGTGTGCCTTTAACCTTTAAGGATAAAACAGAGCAACAATAAAGCAAAATGATATTTGTTTTGAACATTAGGACAAGGCCTCTGTCAGATGGGAATAATCCATGGTCTACCAGCTTATTGAAGTCTCCAACTTTACCTCTGACCTCCGTTTTTGCAAATGTTGCAGACCAGGGTAAGAATTTTCCCTATGATGTGAATTTGTAACTTTTATACACAACAGGTGGCAGTTGACACACATTTAAACCAGTGACATTAACAAAGGTATTTAATTTAGTGTCATGGTGATGGTTTTCACTGAAACCCCACAAGTCCTGCATTGTGCAGGGGTGTCAGGGTTACTTAGTGTTTAATTCACACCCTGAATTAAGTTTATTTCTGAGCAAGGTTAAAAGAAATATTAAAGATTTAAAGATAGGCTTTATTGTCACAAGTACATCAAAAGATATAGTGAAATGTGTTGTTTGTGATGGAGGTATTTATATGTTTCAAGATGCTGTAGCCTGGACCAAGGAATAAATCACACAAGATTCCTGCAGCTGTTGGTAACTGCATGGCTACTGGGCTTTGACACCCTTTTCTATCTCGCCCCATGGCCGTTGTTGACATCTGAGCCTCAATATCGGTAGTCGGTTGTCTGTTTTTGAGGTGTGTACAAGGACCAGTCTCTCCATCAACTCTTGTCAACTTATCCACATTTGACTACCATGATCCAGAAACACTAAGACCCACCGAGAATGTAATTAGAAGCAAATGTGAACATTATGGCCTCTTGACCCTGTTCATCCTTGACCATCAGATCATAACTGGTCTGATCTGTTTGTGGTCTGATTACAGCTGATAGCAAAAGTTGCACCAAAGCCCAACCTCTTCATCACCTTTTGTCATTCTTGATGATAGTATAAGAACCAAGAGCAGGAGTGGCCATCTGAACCATCAAGCCTGCTCTGCCATTCAGTAAGAACATAAGGACCAGGATCAGGACCAGGACCAGGACCAGGAGTCAGCTACCCGGCTGTCAGGTCTGCCCCACCATTTAATAAAATCATGGCTAATCTGGCTGTGGACTCGGCTCCACCTAGCTGCCTTTTCCCCTATAACCCTGGATTCCCCTGCTATGCAAAAATCTATCTCACTGTGTCTTAAATGTATTTACTGAGGTAGCCTTTATGCTTACCGGGGCAGAATTCTCTTTGCTACTCTCTGGAAAAGCCGTCTCTACTCAGACTGAAATGCTGAAGTGGAAAATGCTTCTGTGTTTTCCTTTGCATTACTTTTTAATATGAGAGTATGTGTAGATTTTGACCTCTTGTCTGGGGCCTGTTAAACCCAGCGCAACACACACAAAAAGCTGGGGGAATTCAGCAAGTTAGGCAACGTCAAAGTCTTGGGCTGAGATCTTTCGTCAGGACTGGAAAGGAAGGGGGAAGAAGTCAGAAAAGATGGGGGGGAGTGAAGGTGTAATAGTGGCGGCTGAGAGGTGAAGCCAAGTGAGGGGGAAGCTGAGAGGGTGGATAGGGGAGATGATGGGTGGAAAGGTAAAGGGCTGAAGAAGAATCTGATAGTTGAGGAGAGTGATCAATGGCAGAAAAGGCAGGAGCAGGGGCAGGACCAGAAGGGGGTGATAGGCAGGTAAGCAGAGAAGGACACTGTTGCGGCCAATGCAAAGTGGTCCCTCAAACTATACGGAGTTTCACCAATGTTGATGAGGCCACACCGGGAGAACTGTATGCAGTGGATCACCCTGACAGACTCGCAATGAAGCGTTGCCTCACCTGGAGGGACTGTTTGGGACTCTGAATGGAGGTAAGGAAGGAGCTGAATGGGCGGGTGTGGCATTTCAGTCACATGCAGTGATATGTGCCAGAGGGGAGATCAGAGAGAGAGACAAAGAGACAATGGAGTCACTAAGAGCACAATTCCTGTGGAAAATGGGAGTGGGGTTGGTGGGGAGGTAAACGTGTGTTTAGTGGTGGGATCCCATCAAAGATGGCTGAATTTGAATGCAGAAGCTAGTGGGCTGGTAGGTAAAGACGAGGGGGGTGACAGTGGGAAGATGGGGTGAGGGAGGATGTCTTGGAAATGGAAGAGTTGCGGGTGAGGGAACAGTCAATGGTAGAAGAAGGGAAATCCAGTTCCTTGAAGAAATAGGACATCTCAGATCTTCTAGAATGGAAAGCCTTGTCCTGAGAACAGGTGCGGCGGAGAGGCAAGATCTGAGAAAAAGAAATGACATTTTTACAAGTGACAGGGTGGGAAATGGCACAGTGAAAATAGCTGTGGGAGTTAGTGGGTTTTTCAAAATATCAGTGAACAATGTCTGCAGAGGTGAAGGCACAGATCGAGAAAGGAGAGAGAGGTATCAGGGAGTTTAAAGCTTTTAGGATTTGGAAGTGCTGTTTCCTGAGACCTGAATTCCAGCCACAGACTACAAAGCTATCAATACAGATGAAAATTAATTCTTTTTAAAGCTACTTGCCTTTATCAAATAGTTTCCTCCCACATTTCAAAGACGCACTTGTTGGGTTTAGTAAATTACGGGCTAATTGGGCAAGCATTTCCCTCTGTGTTTCGATATACATGAGGCAAATAAAGTTAAT
The DNA here is from genome assembly GCF_030144855.1 of Hypanus sabinus. Taxonomy (NCBI): domain Eukaryota; kingdom Metazoa; phylum Chordata; class Chondrichthyes; order Myliobatiformes; family Dasyatidae; genus Hypanus; species Hypanus sabinus. Next base: position 10,160 of record NW_026781063.1, read on the forward strand.
CTGGAATCCTCCTCATAGCTTCCTTTTATTTGCAAATATTAACTGTTACTGAAACATGTAATTCTCTTACCAACAGGGATTGCATCTGAGCAGAATCAAGCTGCTGAAGACTATGAGAATCGACCAAAGCAGTCCAAATTACCTAATCAGGTGTATATTGATCTACCTCTTCGTGAAGATCAGGGAGAGGGAGATGGGGGCAGCGAAAGCCAGGAAGAGATGACGACGACACCTATTAGCTCGACCAACAGCACCCCACAGGTCACTCCTACAAATAGCCTGAAGAGGGTTGTTCAGAGGAAGAAAACTGACATGGTTCTGTACGGCTGTGCTGTGCTGCTGGCCTCCGTGGCCTTGGGCTTTGATGTCCGGGAAGTGAATAAGTCGGAGGAGATTGAAGTCAAAGAGGAGAAGAAGAAGAAGGAGGGACTCTTTCAGAGAACCAGCAGGTTCCGCAGAAGCACAAGCCCTCCGAACAGGACAGCCTCCAGGAAGGACGAGGCCAGCATCCCCTCACTGAACTTGCCTGCCGTCAACCTCTTGTCAATGTCTTCCATTTCTGAATGTAACTCCACCAGGTCCTTGCTCAGGTCGGACAGCGAGGATGCATCCATCTTTAACGTGGCACTTGCTCCTTCAGCCACCATCCACAAACCAGAATTCTTGACCGACAATCCTTCAAACAGCTCTGTCAATGGGACACACAAGACTCCGGATAAGTCGCCTTTGTGGGACACTGAGAGTTTGAAAGAGTCTAGTCCAGTGCCTAGAGAGGCAGCTGTTAAACCCACTGGCCAGTTGCCGCCAGAAGGAAGCCCAACCAGTAAGTTTCTCAATTAAAGGCCACGGTGCCAATGGGGTAACTTGTTCAGTTAGGGAGAATGCATCAGGAGTCAGAGTGGAACTATCTTAAACTGGAATTTAAACATGTCATTCTATTTCCATTCCACTATTGTGTCAGACTGGAAGTCACAGAGCTGCTTTCAAAGGGGAATTGCAAAGGTTTCCCCATCTATTTCAGTCGAGCTCCAGCATGGTTAGTTAGAGGTTGGTAAATTGGTCTATTATTGTCACATACTGAGGTGAAGAGCTTATCTTACATACCATCTATGCAGATCATTTCATCACATCAGTTGAGGTAGTGCAAGGGAAAAGAATAGAGGATGGAATTGATGGCTTTGTGGCCAGTTTATGGATGCTACAAAAATAACTGGAAGAGCAGGCAGTGTTGACAAAGCAGTAAGTCTGCAGAAGGATTTGAACTGAATAAGAGAATGAGCAAAGAGAGATGGGTCACAGTCTAGAGAAGTGCAAGGAAAAAAGGCATAGACTATTTTCTAAACAGGGAGAAGCTTCAGAAATCAGGTGCAAAATTACTTGGGAATCTTTGTGCAGGATTTCCTCAAGGTTAATTTGCAGATTGAGTCTATAGTAAGGAAGGCAAATGCAATTTTAGCATTCATTTTGAGAAACAAGAATATGAGAGCAAGGATGTGATGCTGAGTCTGTATAAAGCACAGGTGAGGTCTCAGCTGGAATATTGTGAGCAGTTTTGGGCTCCAGACCTAAGAGGAGATGTGCTGACATCGGAGAGGATCCAGTGTTATACCAGCCCCTACACCACCTGCCTCACTACCATTCAGGGCCCTAAATGGTTGTTCCAGGCGAGGCCACACTTCACGTGGGTCTGTTGGGGTCATGTACTGTGTTCGGTGCTCCCGGTTTGGCCTCTTGTATATGGGTGATACCCGGCGTAGATTTGGAGACTATTTCACTCAGCACCTATGCTCCATCTACCAGAAAAAGTGGTATCTCCCAGCGGCTACCCACTTCGCATTTCCATTCTAATTATGTCTATCCATGGCCGCCTCCACTGTGGTGAAGGAACAACGCCTTATATTTCGTCTGGGTAGACTCCAACCTAATGGCATCAACATAGATCTCTCAATCTTCCAGTAATGCCCCCCACCCCCCTTCACCATTCCCCATTCCTTTTTCCCTCTCTCACCTTATCTCCTTGCCTGCCCACTGCCTCCCCCCCGTGCATGTTCCCCCTTTTCGTTCTGCCATGGCCTTCTGTCCTCTCCCATCAGACTCCCCCTTTCACCAGTCAACATCCCAACTCTTTGCTTCACCCATCCCCCTCCCAGATGCACTTATCACCTCATGTTTCTCCCTCCCATTCCTTACCTTTTACACCTCCTACTCATCTGTTTTCCTTCAGTCCGGCTGAAAGGTCTCAGCCCAAAACGTTGACTGTACTCTTCCATAGATGCCACCTAGCCTGCTGAGTTCCTCCAGCATTTTGTGTGTGTTGGAGAGGATCTAAAGTAGATTTATGAGATGGATCCTGGGAATGAAAGAAGAATGAAGGAGAATATCACTGGAGTCTTATCAAACATTGACAAACCTAGATATAGTGAACATGTAGAGAATGTTTTCATTAGTGGGAGAGTCCAGGACCAGAGGGCACAGCCTCAGAATAGAAGGAATTCTCTTTAGAACAGAAATGAGGAGGTATTTCTTTAGCCAGAAGGTGATGAATCTGTCGAGTTCATTGCCACAGATGGCTGTAAAGGCCAAGTCATTGGGTATATTTAAGTGGAGTTTGAGAGATTCTCGATTAGTAAATGTGTCAGATGGGGAGAAGACAGAAGGTCAAGTGGCAGAACAGAGTTGACGGGCTGAATGGTCTAATTCCGATTCTACCTAATAAAAATGCAGAACAGTGTTACGTTTCCAGAGAAAGTCCAGCACAAGTAGTCAATAAAGTACCAGGGCCATGCTGAGGTCAAGGGTCCATCTTTTCACATTAAGGGCTCAATAGTCTCATAACAGCTGTTTCCCAGCTTGGTTTTTGTATCTTATAATAATGGGCATGTGGGGGAAGTGTACCTGTTTGTGGTGGGAGTGGTCTTGGATGATGTTGGCTGTTCTAATGAGGGCAGTGAGAAGTGTAGACATTCCATGGAGTAGAGGCTGATGTCATGATTTGTCGAGCTGTGTCCGCATCTCTCTGCAGTTTCATTTGGTCATGGGCTGCCCAGTTGCCGCACTAACCTGTGATGTGTCTGGATACAGTGCTTTCCCTGAGAGTATGGAAACAGGTCTTTTATCCTGTCTGGTCATGGTAACAAGATGACCATCCATGCTAGTCTCATTTGGCCCATTGCCTTAAAAACTTCTCCTATCCACGTACCTGTCCAACTGTCTTTTAAAAGTTATTATACCCATTTCAGCCACTTTGTCTGGCAGCTCGTTCCACATAAGTGCCACGCTCTGTTTGGTGAGGAGATCCATCAGTTTCCTACTTCATTCTCCCCTCACTTCAAACCCATGCCCTTGGGGTATAAAAAACTGAGCACATTCACTCTGTCTGTGCCCCTCGTAGAACCTGATTTAAAAGCTTGCTGCTCTTGACTGGAGAGCATTTTCTCAAAACAAGGAAACAGTGGTATTGAGACAGTAACCACCAGTGCAAAGAAGGCAATGAATGTTGGGTTAGTGAGACAGGCAATGATATCTATTGAGGGCTACATGAGGGAGGTGGCTGGAAATCAAGGGGTGCTGTTGCTGAGGGGGACAATCTTAGGCTTCAGGGTGACATTGATACGGCTCAGGAGCGTAGTGGTTACAGTAACCATTTACAGATCCAGCCTGTAAGATTAAGGTTCAATTCTCAGTGTTGTCTGTAAAGGGTTTGTATGTTCTCCCTGAGACCATGTAGGGTTCCTCCCACATTCCAAGGATGTACTGATTAGGATTTGTAAGTTGTGGGCATGCTATATTAGTGCAGGAAGCATATTCTTGTTCCAATACTTACATGTTCTTAATTTTGGAAGAATGAGAATGGGGGTGGGGGGATCTCATTGAAACCTATCGAATGGTGAAAGGCCTTGACAGAGTGGATGTGGAGCGGATGTTTCCTATGGAGGGGGAGTCTAAGACCAGAGGACACAGCCTCAGGATAGAGAGATATCCATTTAAAATGGAGATGAAGAGGAATTTCTTTAGCCAGGGAGTGGTGTACCTGTGGAATTCATTGCCACAGGCAGTGTGGAAGCCAACTATATTAAGGCAAAGGTTGATAGATTCTTGACTGGTCAGGGCATGGGAGAAAGTAGGAGACTGGAATTGAAAGGGAAATGGATCAGTCATGATGAAATGGCTGAGCAAACTCAATGGGCCAAATGTCCTAATTCTGCTCCTACATTGTAAGTCACTGTGAGGCATAAAAGGACGGAGGGTGTTTGAATGGGGTTAGTATAGATAGGCAGGTAAATTGGGAAAACCCAGTTAGTACTGGATCCCAAGAGAGAGAATTTGCGGAATGCCTAGAAGTAGGCTTTTTAGAGCAGCTCGTGAGTAAGCCCACTGGGGGAGCAACATTCCTGGATTGGTTGCTATATAATGACCCAGATTTGATTAGGAAGCTTAAGGTAAAGCGGCCTTCAGCAGGCAGTGATCATTATATGATAGAATTCACCCTGCAGTTTGAAAAGGAGAAGCTAAAATCAGATGTATCAGTATTACAGTGGAGTAAAGGGAATTACAGAAGCATGAGAGAGGAGCTGGCCAAAGCCTGTTGGAAGAGTTGTCCCATGGTTAGGTTTGCATTGCTGTAGCAGCATGGCTCAAGGGGCTGGATGGGCCTATTCCAAATGCAGCTCTAAATATAAATGAATAGATGGGCTGAATGGCCTGTTTCTGTGTCACATGACTCTTGCAACTCTAATTATCTTTGGTTAATGTTACATGTGAAACAGTCTTTGGAAGGTGATAGAGGTGTGCTTTGGTGCATAGTACAACCCTGATTGTAGACTTTATTCATTGGCCAGTTAAGTGTCAGCACTGGAATTCTACATTGTGTCAGCTTGGACTAGGTGTAGTTGCCGGACGATAGAATTAATTGTATTTAAGACATGTTTACTTTGTAGCATCTTCCTTTTTCAGGTGGTTGTAAAGCTATTAGCAGCAGACACGGGATGCTGGAGGAACTCAGCAGGTCAAGTAGCATCTAGAGAGGAGAACAGACAGTTGACCTGTATCCCTTCCTCAGGACTGATAAAGGCTCTCGGTGTGAAATGTCAATTGTTTATTCATTTCCTTAGATGCTGCCTGACCTGCTGAGTTCCTTCAGCATTTTGTGTACGTTGCTCTAGATTTCCGACATCTGCAGAATCTCTTGTGTTGAGGTAAAGCCACTGACGCTTACTTTCAAATATTTCTTTTAGCTAACGGAGTTGCAGACATCAGTCCATGCAGAGAGTCCGAGTTCCCGCGTCTTCCAGATCCCAAGTCCCTGTACCCAACGTCTGCGAGGAGAAGGACTCCCAAAAGGGATGTGCCGCCTGAGAGACCAAACTCCGGGGACGCTGTACCCAGGCCACGGCCATCCCTGCCCCAAATCAGAACGGACCCCTGGCGGTTTGTGTCTCACTCGCTCATCCAGAAAGACTCCCCAGATGCCACAGTGCCTACATTGGACGCACTCCTCGCTGCCGAGCGATGTCCCCGTTTGCCTTTTGGTGCCTGCTCTCTACTTGACATGGACGTTGAAGGCCAGTGCCAGGATGGCACAGTTCCTCTGTGCAGGGGGGAGTCCCAGCCCAGCAGACCCAGTGACTTCAAACTGGAGAGAGAGTTCATGTTTTAGCACTCACTGCCTTGCAGATGGGACTACGCCTCGTTCCTTTACTTGCAAGAGCAATTTCATGAATGCGTTGAACCTTGTTTGGAAAGAAAAAAAATGTGAACAGAATGTATATTTTGTTTTCTCTCGGCATTTTTCTATTGTAGACCCTTGTGCTCCCCCCTAATCACAGCAGATTTTGGTTG
>NW_026781064.1:0-15880 GCF_030144855.1 Hypanus sabinus
GGTTGGGAGATGCAGATGCAGGCCTCCCCATGGGGACAGGGAGGGGGGGGATGATTGGACCTGGTGTTAAGCTTGTTTGAGGGGGTTGCAGTCCGGGTTAGTTGGGGTGCATGGACCTTTGGACGTTAGGATTAGGGTTAAGGGTAGGGTCGAGGGATGTGGAGTTTAGTGCTGGGAGGTTGGGGTGAGGGCCTGGAGGAATGAGGGCTGTGAAATTTCAGTTTTGGTAGGCAGGGTGTAACCTAACAGAGAGCGGGTGGGTGGGGAAGGTGAGATGTGCCTGGTTTGCAGCAAGATCCAGTTTCTCTACTTTGCAGAGGTTTTGGTGATCTCTTCTGTGTCAAGAACTGTTCTGGTTCCCCATCTGGATCAAATTAATAGGTAGAGTAATCTATTCTCCCTGGTCATTACAAAGTTATAAATCATACACTTAGACCTCATTATTTTGTTTAGGTTTGACCATTTGGCGAATGAGGTTATGTTCTGAGGCCTAGTTGTTAGGCTTTATTTCCAAAGTAAGATGTCCCTTCCTTATTTGTCACCTGCCTTAATTTTGATTCTGGGTGGGTGTGTGGGGGTTCCCCTGATGAGATGAAAGTAAATCATACTCTTTCCCTGCTCCGATTTTAATAATTTAATCCCTGTTTTTAAGTTTAATTATTAGGTCTTGTGTCGACCATTTGGGGCACATTTTATTTTCCGGCCTAAATTTTTAGGCTTTGTTTATAGACCGTTTGAGGAATATGTTAGTCGTGCTTCAATCCATCTCCTCTCTGTTCTTTTTCTTAGAAGGTTTTACCAATTCATGTTAGCTTCCAGGTCCAGGATTTCCAAGTCTGTTCTGGTTTCTCTTGTAATATTACTGAAGTGCCCTGTGAGACTGCTTCTTAGTGTTACCCATCTCCCCTGTGAATATAATGACATTGTTTACACTGGATTGCATATACTAAGTACGGCTGCTCACAAGTTATTCTCTGCTCTGTCTGGGCCCACCTTCCAGTAGCTCTGTTGTGGATGCACTTAAGAGTTTTGTAAGTATTTGCATGTCCTGTTGTTTCCAACCCCACAGTTTGGTGCTGCATGTAAATCCGTTGCTTGACTAGTACGTCCCTCAAGTTTTTACTCCTCTTGAAAGCTGAAACTATTGTACATTGACCGAGTGGGCCCCCTTCTGCTTTGAGTTCTTCAAAGTGGGTTTTGATCATCCTGTGGATACACATCGCCATCCCACTGCATCTGTTATCGGTGGCCATCTCCGTGCTGGATTGTACTTGTGAAACTTTTCAAACAGTCAGATTTGATGTGTCTAAATTTTTGTCTGCTTTAGCTGATTGTAGTACAATACTGTTCAGCTCTGGTCACCTCATTATAAGGAGGATGTGGGAGCTTTAGAGAGGGTGCAGAGATTCCTGGATTAGAGAGCACGTCCTATGATGATAGCTTGGGCAAGCTTGGGCTTTTCTCTTTGGAGCGACAGAGAACATGAGGTGATTTGTTAGTGGTGTACCAGATGATAAGAGGCTTAGATTGAGTAGAGATTCATGAAATTCTGCAGATGCTGGAAACCCAGAGCAACACACACAAGAGGAGGAAGTCAGGTCAGGAAGCATCTATGGAAACGAAAAGTCGAGTTTTTGGGACTTTGGAGCAATGGAGGATGGGAGGTGACCTGACAGAAATGTACAATGTGAAACATAGATCGAGTGGACAGCCAGAGACATTTTCCCAGGGTGGGATTGGCTAATACAATGGGGCATAATTTTAAGGTGATTGGAGGAAATTGCAGAGGGGGTTTTAGAGATAAGTTTTTACACAGAGAGTGGTACGTACATGAAGCACCCTGCAAGGAATGACAGTAGAGGCAGATACAATTAGGGACATTTAAGAAACTCATAGATAGGTACATGGATGTTAGAAAAATGGCTATATAGGTTAGATGGATCTCAGTAGGTTAAAGGGTTGGTATAACCTCGTGTGCCGAAGGGCTTATACTGTAGTGTTTCTATGTTCCGTGTTACACCAGTACAAGGTCTTGGGGAGACTGGATTCAAAGCACTGCAGAGCTGTGATTGCCCAGCTAAAGCAAGGGTTGCTATTAACTCAAGAGGCCACAGAGAAGACTTGCGGACTGAAGGGATTGAGCTATGAGAATGGATAGGCTGGGGTTGTTTTTCCCTTCATTAGCAGAGGAGTGATCTTACAGAGGTTTGTAAAATCATGAGGGGTAGAGGTAGGACCAGAATTGGGTCACTTAGCCCAACAAATCTACTCTGCCATTCAATCACGGCTGATTTAGTTTCCCTCTCAACCCTATTCTCCCACCTTCTCCCTGTAACCTCTTTCGCTCTTACCAATCAAGACCCTATCAACCTCTGCTTTAAATATACCTAATGACAGCCTCCAGAGCTTCCTGTGGCAACAGATTTCACAGATTCACCATCCACTGACTAAAAAACTTCCTCAACTCTGTTCTAAAGAGGCTGTGCCCTCTGTTCCCAGACGCCTGACTATAGGAAACATCCTTTCCACATCTAGGCCTTTCAATTTTCAGTAGGTTTCAATGAAATTCCCCTTATTCTTCTAAACTGGAGCGAGTGCAAGTTCAATGCCATTTAATAGTACATAACTTTTTTTGTTCCCATTCACGTGAACCTCCTGTGGACCTTCTCCAATACCATAACCTATCTTTTCTCCCAGGGTGGTGGGGTGTTAAAGGAGAGAGCACAGCTTTAAGGTGAAAGGGAAAGAGAGTAGTTAGTGGGGATATGTCAGAGGCAGCTGTAGATTTAGAGACATTTATGATGTTTAAATGTCATTTGGACAGGTACATGGATAGAAAAGGTTTAGAGCAGGGATTCCCAACCTGGGATCCACAGACCCCCTTGCTTAATGGTATTGGCCCTCAGCATTAAAAAAAAGTTGGGAACCCCTCGTATAGAGGGATATGGGCCGAATGCAGGCAAAGGGACTAATCTGGATAGAGCTTTGTGGACTAACTGGGCAAAGGGCACAAGATATTGGTGAAACTTATTGCAGATCTGTTCACAGAGCTATAGGGAGGATGTGTTTGAGCTGGAAAAGATTTACAAGGATGTTACCTGGACTGGAGGGTTCGAATTACAAGCAAGTTGCTCCTGAGGAGCAAGTTAATGAATATCAAGGTAGAATCTGGTGACTAACCCTCAAGTGGCCATTTTATTAGGTACACCCACTCATTAATGCAAACATCTAATCAGCCAATCATGTGGCAGCAACTCAATGCATCAAAGCATGAAGGCATGGTCAAGAGGTTCAGTTGTTGTCCAGCCAAACATCAGAATGGAGAAGAAATGTGATCTAAGTGACTTTGGTTGTGGAATAATTGTTGGTGCCAGATGGTGCAGTTTGAGTATCTCAGAAACTGCTGATCTCCTGGGATTTACATGCACAACAGTCTCTGGAGTATGGGGAACCGTATGAAAAACAAACAAAAAAACACATCAAGTGAGCGGTGGTTTTGTGGGCAACAAACAGCTTATTAATGAGAGAGAGGTCAGAGGAGAAAGGCCAGGCTGGTTCAAGCTGACACCATACGCTACAGCACTGCTGTGGAGAAGAGCTTCTCTGAACGTACATGAACCTTGAAGTGGATGGGCTACAGTGGCAGAAGACCACAAACATTAGGTGGGAACTTTATTAGGTACAGGAGGTAACTAATAAAGTGGCCATTATATATTTCAATAATAAATTTAGTTTGAACTTTTTCCCTACGCTGAGGTCAACTGGGATATGGAAAGAGCTGCCAAGCAAAGTGCTGAGGAAGAACCAATCACATTGTTTAGAAGGTACATGGATAGGAATACAAGCCTAATGTGGCCAGGCAGGACCAGCTGAATATAAGCCGAGGTGCTGGACAGGTTTCTCGAATCACTTTGACTCCCCCACCATCTGGCAAGAAGTACCTTAGCATTCGGACAAGGACCGTTAGGATGGGAACAGCTTCTTCCCCCAGGCCAGGAGAGTACCACCACCCAGGTCTCATCACGTATGTAGCATTATACTGAAACAACACAGACAAAATGGCAGAGGAACTCACAGTGGGTCAGGCAGCATCTATGGAAGTGAAGAAACAAAGATCTGAAGATCTCAGCCTGAAATGTTGGCTGCTTATTCATTTCCATAGATGCCAATGGCCTGCTGTGGGTTCCTCTGGCATTTTGCGTGTGTTGCTTTGGATTTCCAGCATCTGCAGACTTTCTCGTGCTTATGAGTAGTGTTATACTGTTTACTTTTCAATTTCTGTGGTAAATGCACCTTATTATTTGTTAATTTATTTGTGTTGTGTTGGCGCGTGGCTTAGCTGGCAAGGTATCAGACTAGTAACCTGAAGGTCACTGGTTCGAGCCTCAGCTGAGACAGCGTGTTTGTGTCCTTGAGCAAGACACTTAACAGCACATTGCTCTGTGACATCACCGGTGCCAAGCTGCATGGGTCCTAGTGCCCTTCCCTTGGACAACATCGGTGGCATGGAGAGGGGAAGGCCTGCAGCTTGGGCAACTGCTGGTCTCCCATACAACCCTGCCCAGGCCTGCACCCTGAAAACTCCAGGCGCAGATCCATGGTCTCTCGAGACCAACGGATGCCACCACCAATATTTGTGTTACTATTACTCTGTGTGTGTGTGTTATATGCACCGTGGCCCAAAGGACCATTGTTCTGTTTGGCAGTGTACATGAATGACTATAAACTTTAGCCGGGCTTTACAACAGGTCTTCAAACGAGGAACTGAGCTTCAACAAGGAGAGCCCCTATGGATTACTGGCACTCCCCTCCCCCCCCACCTCCAGCTGCCACTGCTCCTCTGCGGAGGAGCCTGTAGAAGAACACGAGGTCCCTCTCCTCGCCCCGGGCAAGGTGAAAGCCTGAAGGAAGACACAAGAGGTAAAGACAAAGGCACCACAGCAGCAACAAGGCAACCAGCATTTCAGTTTTTTTGCTTTGTTTGGATTTTTTTAATAAATATGTTGTAGGGGATCCATGTCACTTATACGGATACACATTCAGACAAGTCAGTAACTGAAATGATACAAATCTCCTCTTTTTTTTTCCTTAACAAACCACGTGGTTTTCCCGTGAACTCAGTACGTTTCGGTTGTTCTTAATACAAAGAACCCACTACTTCATTTAGAAAATAGAACCTTTGCTTATTTTAATCCCCTCTCTCCTTAATTTATTGATCTCATGTTAAATAAACGAAATCCCTCCCACATCAACCCCTTCCGACACCAAACAAATAAAAGACTGGTTAAAGAACTTGTGTTTTCCTGATCAGTCTAGAAATAAAGTGGGAGGGAAAAAGGATACATTAATCTGCTCAAAAGCAAAATTCTAACACAAAACAAAGGGGGTGGAGGAAAGGAGAAAGGGATTAATGTGCTAAAGGTGTTTGGGAAGACCACAGTCAAGGGACTAGGTTTAACAGTGTAGTATTAATGACAAGTGAGAGAAAGAGAGAGATAATGTTTCTGAAACACTGACGTGACTGCGTATATTTTAAATAACAGTCCTTGTGCATTTGGTCTTGAGTTTTCTCACATTGCCTTTCTATTTAAAACGGATCTCGCTGAACCTTCCCTAAAAGCAAGTTGGTTAAAGCAATCAAGCCATCAGAAATTTAACTCAGGTCTTGGAGGAAGAGCACAGGGGAATGATTGTGGGGACCCCCCCCCCCCCCCACAGCTCATTTGGCATTTGGTGTCAGATGGGTGGTTAAGGGCAATGTGGAGTGGGAAGGTGGGGGCACGTATTTTAGGGTTTTTCCCAGGAGTCTGAGGACACGGCAAGTGACAGACATCCAAAGCACAACTAGTTCCACACAGCCCGATGCTGTCTGCTTCAAGAGCAAGGAAGTTACTGGGACGTGGCAGCCTGGACACTGCTGCATGTCAGAGGGATGGGAGTGTTTTCTTTCCTGCCCTTCACCAACGGAGTCTGAACTTCTGTTCCTTGGTGTAGTTCCTGGTTTGAGGAGGAAGACAGGCCTTAATGAGAAGGCAAGGGCGCAGGGGTGGTTGGTTCCCAGAGCGATATGCACAGGATGCTGTAGGAACTCAACACAACAGGCTGCAGAACCTCATGTTTAAGAGGGGAGTCGGGGAAGGAGGCTGAGGGGGAGGATACTGGACGTGACAGAGAACAGTAAGGTAGGCAGGATTTGCAGTCTTGTAAACACAAGAGATTCTGCAGACGCTGGAAATCCAGAGCAAGACACACACAAAATGCTGGAGGAATTCAGCAGGTCAGGCAGCATTAAGGCAGGGAATAAACAGCTGGTGTTTCAGGCTGAGATCTTTCACTGGGACTAGTGTCCTGTCATCACCAATCCTGGTGAAGGGTCTCGGCCTGAAAAGTTGACTCTTTATTTCTCTGAGCTGAGCTCCCCCAGCATTTTGGAATAGACATCCTGACTTCTGGGATACCAGTCTTTCTCTGATCTATCCTCACTTAATTTCCTCCAACTCCCTAGCCCCACTCTCATGGTCCCCCATTATCCCTGCATTTCCTCCCTCTCTGAGGGGAGTGTCTAGCTTCCTGCTTTGCAGAGTGGTGGAGCAGGAGGGCATACTTCCTCCAGCATAACCATCACTGCCAACAGCTTCCTCGAGAGAAGAGCAGAGAATGCCCCAGGCTGGAGTCAGGGAATGCAAGGTGAAGTAACTGGTCGCAAAGCTCAGTGGGACGGGCACTTTGCTGAGTGTACTGGCCAATTCCCACCTTTCAAACGTGGCCTCTTTTGGGGCTCTGGAACAGGGTGGAAGTGGTACAGCAGGATGGGGGGGGGGGGGGGGGGGGAAGGGCAGGGCCTGGCAAATGCAGGATTGGAGTGACTTCCAAATGTAGGATTCCCAAACTAGCTTCCTCTGCCTGACTGCTTCCCAAGTCCGATCAGGTTAACAGGTGATCATGTCTTGCCCACTGCATGACACCTGACAACACCTCTCACCCTACCAGCATCTCTCCCCATCTGCCCCAAACCAAACAAGGCTGAACTTAGCTTCCAACATGTCCAGACACGCACCCTCACACACAGACACATGTACACAGTGACAGACAGACACAGGAACAGCATCTCTCACACAATCTCATAGACATACACACAGAGGAATACTGTCTGTAACATATAATGGAACACTCTCACAGTGGAACACACTCTCTCACACTGTGGAACACACATTCACACACTGTGGAACACTCTCATGCTCACAAAGTGGAACACTCTCACCCACACACAGAGCGGAACGATGTCTCTATCTCTCTCACACACGGTGGAACACACTCTCCCACACAGTGAACACTCTCTCACACTCACAGAGCGAAACAATGTCTCTCTCTCTCACACTCACACGGTGGAACACTCTCTCACACTCACAGAGCGAAACAATGTCTCTCTCTCTCTCTCTCACACGGTGGAACACTCTCTCACACTCACAGAGCGAAACAGTGTCTCTCTCTCTCACGGTGGAACACTCTCACCCACACACAGAGCGAAACAATGTCTCTCTCACTCACACGGTGGAACACTCTCACCCCCACACAGAGTGGAACAATGTCTCTCTCTCACACACACAGCACAGAAAACTCACACAGTGGAACACAGTCTCTGACACACAGTGGTACAGTCTCTCTGACGCGCGCACACACACAGAGTGGAAGTCTCTTTGACACACACATACACAGTGGAACACAGTCTCTGACACGCACAGTGGAATGCCATCTCTCTCTCACAGTGGAACGACGTCTCTGACACAGTGAAACACAGTCTCACACATGCACAGTCTCTCTCACACCAACACAGTGGAACACTCTCACGCTCACAAAGTGGAACACTCTCTCACACTCACACGGTGGAACACTCTCACCCACACACAGAGCGGAACAATGTCTCTCTCTCTCTCTCACACGGTGGAACACTCTCACCCACACACAGAGCGAAACAATGTCTCTCTCTCTCTCACACGGTGGAACACTCTCACCCACACACAGAGCGAAACAATGTCTCTCTCTCACGGTGGAACACTCTCACCCACACACAGAGCGAAACAATGTCTCTCTCTCTCTCACACCAACACAGTGGAACACTGTCCCCCCTCAACAGAAACACCCCCTTTCTGTCACCCACACAGAGTGGAACATCTCTCTCTCACACACAGTGGAACACTCTCTCTCACACACACAGCCGAACACTCTCACACACACAGCCGAACACTCTCACACACACAGTGGAACACTCCCTCTCACACACAGTGGAACACTCCCTCTCACACACAGCGGAACACTCCCACACACACACACACAGTGGAACACTCCCACACACACACACACTGCGGAACACTCCCTCACACACACAGCGGTACACTCTCTCTCACACAAAGCGGAACACTCTCTCTCACACACAGTGGAACACTCTCACACACAGCGGAACACTCTCTCACACACAGCGGAACACTCTCACACACAGCGGAACACTCTCACACACAGCGGAACACTCTCTCAACACAGCGGAACACTCTCACACACAGCGGAACACTCTCTCAACACAGCGGAACACACTCTCACACAGCGGAACACTCTCTCACACACACAGCGGAACACTCTCACACACAGCGGAACACTCTCTCACACACAGCGGAACACTCTCTCTCACACACACAGCGGAACACTCTCTCTCACACACACAGCGGAACACTCTCTCACACAGCGGAACACTCTCACACACACAGCGGAACACTCTCACACACACAGCGGAACACTCTCTCTCACACACACAGCGGAACACTCTCTCTCACACACACAGCGGAACACTCTCTCAACACAGCGGAATTCTCTCACATACAGCGGAACACACTCTCTCACACACACAGCGGAACACTCTCTCACACAGCGGAACACTCTCACACACACAGCGGAACACTCTCTCACACACAGCGGAACACTCTCTCTCACACACAGCGGAACACTCTCTCAACACAGCGGAACTTTCTCTCACACACAGCGGAATACTCTCTCACACACACACAGTGGAACACTCCCACACACACACAGTGGAACACTCCCACACACACACAGTGGAACACTCCCACACACACACACACACACAGTGGAACACTCCCACACACACACACACACACACACACACACACAGCGGAACACTCCCACACACACACAGTGGAACACTCCCACACACACACACACACTGCGGAACACTCTCTCACACACAGCGGAACACTCTCTCACACACAGCGGAACACTCTCTCTCACACAAAGCGGAACACTCTCTCTCACACACAGTGGAACACTCTCTCTCACACACTGCGGAACACTCTCTCACACACAGCGGAACATTCTCTCACACACAGCGGAACACTCTCTCTCACACAAAGCGGAACACTCTCTCACACACAGTGGAACACTCTCTCTCACACACAGTGGAACACTCTCACACACAGTGGAACACTCTCTCACACACAGCGGAACACTCTCTCACACACACAGTGGAACACTCTCTCTCACACACAGCGGAACACTCTCTCACACACACAGTGGAACACTCTCTCAACACAGCGGAACACTCTCTCACACACAGCGGAACACTCTCTCACACACAGCGGAACACTCTCTCACACACAGCGGAACACTCTCTCACACACAGCGGAACACTCTCTCTCTCACACACAGCGGAACACTCTCTCACACACAGCGGAACACTCTCTCTCTCACACACAGCGGAACACTCTCTCACACACAGCGGAACACTCTCTCTCACATACAGCGGAACTGTGTGTCTCTGTCTCTCTCCCACACACATACTGCATTTCTGCTGTACATCTGGCACCTTCTCAGCAAATGATGGACATCTGCGGACGTGGCTGCTTCTCTGTGGGGTTTGTGGTGTTCTGAACACGGTGACTGTCAAACGCCATAGGTTTGGCTGGTTTGGATGCCCTGTCTGTGGAGTGCAGATGCAGAGAGCTTCACCCGAGTGCAAACCCCGTCCCCCACTCTGGGCCTGTCACTCTTCTCTCGTCTTTATTACTGTTCCCACTCCCTGATAGACTGACTTCATCTATCATGCTTACTCACTGTACTGACGATATGGCCTTGTCAGGGGGCTGTAGGAGTGCAACGGAGAAGGGCTGGGGAGGTGAAGCAGCAGGGGTAAAAGAGCTCACATCATCATGATGGCCAGGGGCAGGGGGCGGAAATGGAGCGACCAGTCAAGACTTCTAGTCTCCAAAGGGATTGGGATTCTAGGAGACGGTTTCACGATCTTACCATCTGCCGTTGTGTGTTAGTGGCACTTTCACTAGCCTGGAAGCTGGGCAACAACGGTGCCTTTGTGGAGGGTGGGGGCAGTGGCGCAGCAGGAAGACAGAGAGCAGGGCAAAGTAAACAGCGGGTTTTAACACAGCACGTTCTTTGACAGGAGAAATCATCTGGGTTAGTTTCAGTCACCTACCCTCCTACCTAGTCAAAAGCAACATTAAACAACTCCCACCCCCACCACACTATGTATGGTGCTAATAACCTTAAAAATATAAATATAAATCTATAAATCTGACTACAAAAAAAAGAAAATACAGGCATACACGCACACACAGAGCATTCCCAAACCAGCAGCTCAGCAGCCTGAGTCCCAGGAGCTGTACATGTCATCTTGTGGTGATGGGGCAGGAGACGAGGGAGGGGAATGGGGAGGGGTGGTTTGAAGGCATTTGCTAAGCAATGGAAGGTCCCTGTGGGGCACCACCCCAACCCTCCAGGCTGGTTTCCAGAGAGATGGTGCACTGAAGGATCGAGCCACTTGCCTGTGGGGCAGGAGAGAGGACTCAGGGAGACACTGAGGCCCCAGCCAGGCTCCTTCCTCTGGGCCCTTACTCGCCACCTCTCCCATTCCTGCTGCAAACTTCACCCCACCCCCTCCCATTTGCACCTCCCCTCCACCAAAGAACCCTGTTCTACCCTGCGTCCCTGCCCCCAAAGGGTGGAGAGGGTGGGTGAGGGGGTAATCTCTCACCTGGCGGACTGTGAAAAGACGTCACTGCCCAAGTAAAACTCTCACAAGTGGTTAAAATCAAAGGACTTGGAAGTTTTTATTTGCGATTTTGTTTTTTTTTTGACAGTGATGGGAGACCACATTAGTTCATCATACGTGCTATGAGTCATGGAAGCCATACTGAAAGAGTCACTTGGTAGGTTAAACAAGAGGCTGGCTAGGTCACCGAGTCAGCCTGATGAGGAGTACAAAATCTGACACACAGTGATCTTCATTTACCATCCCCTCACCCTGCAAACCCCCCCACCCCCAGCAACTTTTATGACAGCGAGCAATCCTTACGTCTTGCTAGAGCAGCCGCGAGCTCCGCGCCATCTCACCAAGGATTAGCTTCACCCTTCTCCCTTGCCACCCACCGGTGAGCAATGACAACATCAAACCACGCCATCCTTCACCCCCACAACCCCGAGGAAAAATTCGGCACAGAGAGTTCACCTCACCGAACAAACAGGGGACTCTGTCATTACTCTGAGCAGCGTGTGCACTGCCAGACAGACGAGAGCTTTGTAATTACTCTGAGAAGAGCGTCTCCTGTCGGGCAAACAGAGGGCTCCGGAACCACTCTGGCGCGTGCCCTGGCAGACAAACAGGGAGCTCAGTAATTACTCTCAGCGGTGTGTGCCCGCTCTGGCAAACAGGGAGCCCAGTAATAACTGAACGGTGTGTGGCCTGCCTGAGAAACGGGGCTCCGTACAGTTAGGAGATACACTTCAGCACTGTACGTGCAGTTACAAAGAAGACACAGCCTAGTACTGCTCCAACCAGTCTCAAGCTACAGGATAGGATTCATAGTCACGGTAATTATAATATATAGACGAAAGGAAGCACTGAGCTAGAATCTATTATGTAACTATACAGATATATTCTATAGGAAACTATATGTTTATATTCTATAGGAAGCTCTATATATTACTAAAAGGTAAAAAATATAAACCAAGTGGTCCCCCATCCGGTCAATCTTCACCGGACAAATGGATTATCTATTTTTTTAAAAAAAAGTTCAATCACACACACTGAGCTGGAAACCAGCCTCAGGTACTGAAATACGGAAGCGCTTACTCGCCTCATAACTTGCGCCCAGGTAACGACATGCCAGCCCTCCCCAAGCGCGATTCCTCCTCCCTGATGTCCTGCTATGGTCACATGCTGTTTCTTTTTTTTTGTTAAAGATAGGCATTTTTTCTCTTTTTAAATTACAAAACACAGGTCTGTGGCCGAGAACAAAGCTGGATTAAAGTTCACGTATCTCAATGTGCTTCTGGTCAGACATAGGCCAAAAGAGGCAGAGGGAAGCTAGTTAATTTATTTCTTTTCTCTTTAAATCGGAGTCATTAAAAAATAAAAAACATAAGCACACCAACCGAGTTACCTATGTGATGGTAAATGTGAACACTGTAAAAGCCACGATTTTATTTATAGATATATATATTTTTTATATATATGTATGCATATATTATTTTCTTTACTGAAAGAGGTTTTGGTGAATTCACAAGCAGAACAGTTTTACAATTATGATTTTTTTTCTCTTTTTTTAAAAAAAATATAAACTTGTTTCTCTATTTCCGTGCAAAAACAAAACAAAAAAAAAGCATTATCCTAAAGAATAAAAGAGTCACAGGTTAAACCTAGGCGGTATTGGCTATTGGTTCTAACAAGAAAATTCTCGGCACTGACGAAACACACACACACACGCGCGCACGCACACACACACACACACACACACACACACACACAAGAAAGACGTCGTGGAGGGAGTGTGTTGACTACAACGGGTTTTTGGTGGAACCTTGGCCCCTGTTCGGCTGTCGGGAGGAGCTGTCAAACTATGGCAAGCAGAGCAAGACATCCTTCCAGGAGAAGTGTGGAAACGCTGAGTGGGTATGCACTCTTTTCTGAAGAAAAGGCTTCAGGGGTGGGGGAGAGAACCAGAGGAGAGAAGTTGCTGAACTTAAAGCCTGACGCTCTACCAGCCTACAGACCACTGGTGCACTGGTCACTGAAGGGAGAGGGAACCTGGAGGTTAAAGTTATCTCAGAAAACTTGGAGTGTACTGGGCATCCCCCCACCCCCACCACAAACAGACAGTCGCCTTTCCTCCAACTTCTGGTTTGCTTCCAGACATTGAGGAACTTGCTCAATGTTCCATGACACCAAATCACAACCTGCTCCACTCCCCAAATGCAGCAAGGCTCCTGGGGCAAGATCCCGTTCACAGGGAGGCTAGGCCGGCAGGGGTCAGCTGGGCACAAGAAAGTTGGACAGACAGGGTGAGCAGAGGGCATGCCAAGAAAGAGGCACCAAGCCTCTTTACAAAGGGGATCTTCCCACCCTCTGCAAAACAGAAGTGGGCCGTGGCTGTCCTCTGTGTGATTCTGTAGGTGAAGTCCCAAGCAGGAGCCCTGAGCTCAGCAAGGGCGGAGGCAGAACTGTGTGAGCATGTCAGCAGAGGACCTGTGCCGGATACTTACACTGATCGTACCGAGGAGTCACTCACCCACACAGACTGAACAGCTGCGGAGGCGAGCCCACCCGAAACCAGCGCACAGAGGACTGTCCCCACCACACCACACTCTCTCATTCTCATATGCACCGAGTCCGATCTCAATGAGTTTCCTGGCCTCATGCCTTCGCAAACCCAGAACAATTAGAAAAGTATTTTTATTCCGGATGGACATTACCTTCTGCCTTTCACAGTGGAAGAGGTGAAAACAACCTGAATCGGTGGCAGGATTTACGAAGTCTGTGAGGAGGGTGGGTGGACACGTTCAGCTCAAGAGTTACTAACTCGGGCTTGAGGGAACACCAACAAAGTCAGCTGGCCACATTTCTGGAGTTTGCCCACCACCACCCCTGCCCGCAGGACCTCAGTACACAACAAGAACTGGCATCTGCAGCAGCCCGCGTCTCTCAGGTTCTCCTTGGTGCAAGGTGGGCATGGGTTTGGGCAGCAGGGGGGCAGTGGTCGGTACACAGGTCCATGCAGTTTTTGGGAAGTGCCCAAGCTGGACATCAGTGCAAGTGCAATTATTCCCCACGACAACAATGAATAATCTACTGACACAAAAGCTGCTGATAAGGGTCTCTGACTCAGAGGAGCTCCTTCATTCAAAGGCCTGGGAAGAACAAACAGAAAGGGTGGGTGCCAGAGGACTGTGTGACATGGATTCTGAAGAACATTTATGCAGGGAATGGTTAAAAATCATCATAAATCATTAATGATAACATTCAAGTTAACACTGCGGGCAGAAACCTTCGATACCTCGACTGCGAGACAAAAAGCGTCACCCAAATTCACTCGGGCACCCCGTGGCTTATCCGAGATAAAATTCAAATTACGTCAATCCAACAACACATTTCAGTACATCCACGCACAGGACAATACAATACTGTCACTTTAAACTTCAGCAATTGATCTGCAAACACCTACTCCTCTGGCACTCTGCTCACTTCACTCCCTCCACCCCCACCCACCTCCAAACCCTCACCATCTTTGTGTAATGCAGGTGCCTACCAGGAGCTGGAGGAGAGGGAGGGCAGGATGAGGGAGCATTACTTTTCCTCCCCAAGCAAGCAAAACACCAAAATCTTCACAAGGAATACGCAGGGCAAACATAACATGGAGCTTCCCAGAGAGACTGCTGCACAGAAAATCAAACCCAGACATGGCGGCACTCCCCTCAAGGACATTCCCCCTTCAAAGAGACACTTGCAGCCAGCGTGCGGCAAGACAGACACCAGTGGGAGGCCGAAATCTAGTGACTGGTCAGTTATTGCGTTTCCGAGAGGTTTGAGACTCAGGGAGGGGCTGACCGGTCCGACGCAAAGGTGCCATTTGCTGCTTATTAAGGAATGAAGGAACTGAACAAGAGGACTGACTGGGGTGACGCTGGAAGCATTGCGTTTCGCGGGGCACCAATGTGGAAGAACAGTAATGGTGAGCTGCAGTGTGGGATATCCCAGCCGCAGAATCTGTGCCTGCGTGGGGCCTGCACAACGAATGGAGGCGGTTTCAGAGGGGCAGAAAGATGGTTTGATGAAATCTTTTTGGGGCATTAATTGGCAAAAGAGCCATATCCACCCGAGTCTGTAGGCCTGTGGCCCCCATCCCTCCCTGAATTACTTATCCTTAGAGGAACAGAGTCAGTTCAAACCCCAACTTGGCAGCTAGTTACCTCATACTAGCGTTTATTTTTACAGACAATGGCAAATTTTGGAATTCAAGACTGGCCTGCCTAACCTGAGGGAGACTTAATAAGAGACATCATCTTGACCCCACTGTAATCTGACACACAACACAGTACCAAATGATACCTGCATGCAGGGATCCCGCATGCTGGGAGGTGAGCTCTCCATCGTCTGGGCAGGCTGCCCTCTGGGCTGATCTAAAATGAGCCATTATTGTGACTGATGCAGCCGCAAGGGATTTAGTCGGGGACTCTGGATGCCAGCTCATCCTGGGGTAATTCCATTCTGAATGCACTTTGCCCAGGGTGGAGGAGGGTGAAGAGGAAAGTGGACACACAGAGATATTGAAACACACGCCAGTGTCTATGGCACATCTGTAGGGTGGACACTGTATTGGATTTCTGGCCGCGAATGTTCCAATCAGTGAAGGAGAGCACTGGCTGAGATACATCACTAAGTGCTTTCTATGATCAGTGTGTAGGCCACTAAAGGGACCATACTTTCACAGTGCCTGTGCCAACCAGGACCATGTTTTGGCACAGGGGTTTGTACAAACACCAGTCTGACCTCGAGCTGTCTCTTCTGCTGGGGGGTGTGGGAGAG
>NW_026781065.1:0-2500 GCF_030144855.1 Hypanus sabinus
TAACCCTAATCCTAACCCCAGCTCTAAGCCTAAGCCCCGCCCTAACCCGAGCCCTAACCCCAACCACAACCCTAACCCTAACCCTAACCCTGGCAAATCGTTAACCAACGTCGGCGAGACAAGTCGTTAACCAACGTCGGCGAGACAAGTCGTTAACCAGCCCGGCCGGGACAAGTCGTTAACCAACGTCGGCGAGACAAGTCGTTAACCAACGTCGGCGAGACAAGTCGTTAACCAGCCCGGCCGGGACAAGTCGTTAACCAACCCTAATGCGGCGGGACTTGGAATAATTTCGACGTCTGCCGAGGACTGCGATGGGCGGTGCGATCTCCTGTAGTCCCGACGGAGGAGCCGCCCCTCGGCCGGCACGGCCCTCCGAAGACGTCCCCTCGCGGCCACCCGCCGAGGTATGACGCGTGCGGACCTGCCAGGAGCACAACCCAAACCTTAAAACTAACCCTGGCTATAGCACGAGCCCTAGCCCCAGCCCAAGCCCCAACCCATATCCTAGGCCTAGCCCTGACCCTAGACCCAACCCTAGCCCTAACCCCAGCCCTAACCCTAAAGCTAACCCCCGCCCTAACCCGAGCCCTAGCCCCAACCCGAACGCTAACCCTAACCCTAACACCAACCCCAACCCTAGCCCTAACCCCAGCCCTAACCCTAAAGCTAACCCCCGCCCTCACCCGAGCCCTAGCCCCAACCCGAACGCTAACCCTAACCCTAACCCCAACCCCAACCCTAACCCTAACCCTAACCCTAGCCCCAGCCCAAGCCCCAACCCATATCCTAGCCCTAGCCCTGACCCTAGCCCCAACCCTAACGCTAACCCTAACCCCAGCCCTAACCCTAACGCTAACCCTAATCCTAACCCCAGCTCTAAGCCTAACCCCCGCCCTAACCCGAGCCCTAACCCCAACCCCGACCCTAACCCTAACCCTGACCCTAACCCTAACCCTAACCCTAACCCTAACCCTAACCCTAACCCTAGCCCGAACCCAATCCCCGGGCGGGCAATCGGGTTGCCCGACCGGGCCCTGGCAAATCGTTAACCAACGTCGGCGAGACAAGTCGTTAACCAGCCCGGCCGGGACAAGTCGTTAACCAGCCCGGCCGGGACAAGTCGTTAACCAACCCTAATGCGGCGGGACTTGGAATAATTTCGACGTCTGCCGAGGACTGCGATGGGCGGTGCGACCTCCTGTAGTCCCGACGGAGGAGCCGCCCCTCGGCCGGCACGACCCTCGGAAGACGTCCCCTCGCGGCAAGCCAGCCGAGGTATGACGCGTGCGGACCTGCCAGGAGCACAACCCAAACCTTAAAACTAACCCTGGCCATAGCACGAGCCCTAGCCCCAGCCCAAGCCCCAACCCATATCCTAGCCCTAGCCCTGACCCTAGCCCCAACCCTAACCCTAACCCCAACCCTAACCCTAACCCCAGCCCTAACCCTAAAGCTAACCCCAACCCTAACCCTAACCCTAGCCCCAACCCTGACCCTAACCCTAACCCTAGCCCCAACCCTAACCCTAACCCTAACCCTAACCCTAACCCTAACCCTAACCCTAACCCTAACCCTAACCCTAACCCTAACCCTAACCCTAACCCTAACCCTAACCCTAACCCTAACCCTAACCCTAGCCCGAACCCAATCCCCGGGCGGGCAATCGGGTTGCCCGACCGGGCCCTGGCAAATCGTTAACCAACGGCGGCGAGACAAGTCGTTAACCAGCCCTGCCGGGACAAGTCGTTAACCAACGTCGGCGAGACAAGTCGTTAACCAGCCCGGCCGGGACAAGTCGTTAACCAACCCTAATGCGGCGGGACTTGGAATAATTCCGACGTCTGCCGAGGACTGCGATGGGCGGTGCGACCTCCTGTAGTCCCGACGGAGGAGCCGCCCCTCGGCCGGCACGGCCCTCCGAAGACGCCCCCTCGCGGCAGCCCGCCGAGCTATGGCGCGCGGGGACCTGCCAGGAGCACAAGCCAAACCTTAACCCTAACCCTGGCACTAACCCTAACCCTAACCCTGACGCCAGCCCTAACCCTAACACTAGCCCTAACTAACCCTAACCCTCACCCTCACCCTAAAACGCCCAGTCTTTGTAACTGGGCGTACGTCGGTCCCGCAGCGGCGCGCGGCTAATTCGCCCCTGGACCTGCTAGCACCTTCTGCGAATACCGGCGAAGACGCTGACCCAGCCAGCCAGCCAGCCAGCCAACGCGCTCGTCTGTGCCGGCACACTGCAGCTCGGCAACCGGGGAGCCCACAGCCAAGCCCTCGCGAGGCTGCTGTAGCTGGCCCACCCACCCACCTCCCCCAAAGACGGGTCGTGTGGGAGCCAGGTGTCCGGACCCGGGCTGCGGTTAACCATTTACCCGCGTGCAATTCGTTAACCGACTCTGCTTCGGAAGTCCCGATGCGGGACGGATTTGCCGGCCGCTGCCGGCCCGGAGTTCCAGAGACCCGGCCGCCGGGGTCAGATTCGGCCGCCCCTTTG
>NW_026781066.1:0-15761 GCF_030144855.1 Hypanus sabinus
TCGGGTTTGCCTAATTTGCCTAATCCCTCGAGACGGGGGCCACTAACCTTTCTCCCGGTATAATGGGTTCCAACCTCTCCACCAAATCTGGGGGCTTAAATTGTCTCAATGCATCAGGTTTTTGATTTTTAGACACGGGACAATACGTTAAAATGAAATTAAAACGAGCAAAGAGCAATGACCAGCGCGCCTGCCGGGAATTCCGTCTTTTCGTGTTCTGAATACAAGCCAAGTTCTCATGGTCCGACCAGACGGTGAATGGGTGTCTAGACCCTCAGGCCAATGTCGCCACACTTCGAGTGTCAATTCCACCGCCGAGAGGTCTCTATTTCCGATGTCGTAATTCACCTCAGCTGCTGACAGACGTCTAAAAATAGACATAGAAAACCTACAGCACAATACAGGTCCTTCAGCCCACAAAGTTGTGCCGAACACGTCCCTACCTTAGAAATTACTAGGCTTACCCATAGCCCTCTATTTTACTAAGCTCCATGTACCGAACTAAAAGTCTCTTAAAAGACCCTATCATATCCGCCTCCACCACCGTTGCCGGCAGCCCATTTCACACACTCACCACTCTCTGCGTAAAAAAAAACTTACTTCTGACATCACCTCTGTACCTGCTGCCCAGCACCTTAAACCTTTGCCCTCTTGTGGCAACCATTTCAACCTTGGGGAAAAAGCCTCTGACTATCCACATGATCAAAGCCTCTTATCTTGTACACCTCTATCAGCTTACCTCTCATCCTCCGTCGCTCCAAGGAAAAAAGGCCGAGTTCACTCAACCTGTTTTCATAAGGCATGCTCCCCAATCCAGGCAACATCCTTGTAAATCTCCTCTGCACCCTTTCTATGGCTTCCCCATCCTTCCTGTAGTGAGGTGACCAGAACTGAGCACAGTACTCCAAGTGGGGTCTGACCAGGGTCCTATACAGCTGCAACATTACCTCTCAGCTCCTAAATTAACGTCCACGATTGATGAAGGCCAATACACCGCATGCCTTTTTAACCACATTGTCAACCTGTGCAGCTGCTTTGAACGTCCTATGGACTCGGACCCCAAGATCCCTCTGATCCTCCACACTGCCAAGAGTCTTACCATTAATACTATATTCTGCCTTCATATTTGACCTGCCAAAATGAACCACTTCACACTTATCTGGGTTGAACTCCATCTGCGATTTCTCAGCCCAGTTTTGCATTCTATCAATGTCCCGCTGTAACCTCTGACTGCCTTCCACACTATCCACAACACCCGCAACCTTTGTGTCATCAGCAATGCAGCTTCTAGTCCCCAGTAGCCCCACCGCAACAATGAAGGGTAGCTCGAGATCAGGTGGACGCAGAATAGGGGCCGTAACAAAATGGTTCTTGAGCTGTTTGAACACTGTCTCAGCCTTTGGGAACCAACGGATATAATCCCATGTCTTTTTGGACGGATCAGTAAGAAGGGCCGTGATTGGGCCAAAGTTTCGAATAAACCCGTCAAAGTTTGCGAAACCCGATGATCTTGTTTAACAGAAGTAGGTGGAGGCCCGTCTCGCCAACCACAGATCTTAAAAAAAATGACCAACAGAGCCGGAGTCTTTGAAAGCCCGAAGGGTCAGTTCCTTGACGCCCAGGCAAATAAAGCAGGCACATATACCCGAGAGGTGGTAGGATTAGGAGACTGACCTCCCTCTTCTGGACGGCCCTTGGAGTTTCCTGACATATCTGGATAGCTAAGTCAATTATTTTATCGAGGATCTTCAGCGGTTCACGGACCGCGAATTCGTCTTTGAGCTTTTCATTCGGTCCACGGTAGAACATAGCAACCACTCTCAAGTCCCAGTGTCCGGAACACGATGTACTCGGCCACACTGCACGACCCTGGACGCTTACGGATAAGTCCGCCAGCCGACCCCCTCGTTCCAATGGTCGAATATTTCGGAGCATCTCTCTTCCACAGTGCCGGGGCTCATGCCACAGCCTTCCCGACCGGGGGAAGATCATGTATGCTACGTTCAGTGGGAGACGCTTGAAAGGCAGCAGCTCGAAGACCAGGGACCATTGGGTTAGGAACCCATGACAAGACTCGGTGTTCCCAAGAAAGCACTCGGGATTGGCCAGGTTGGGTGACCTTTCGACTGATGTTCCTGACTGCCTGGCTCCGTGGCTCTCTGGAAGGACACGACTAGTTCTTACAGCATCTCTTCGTGCCGACCGACTGTCATATCTTGCAATGCCAGAGCTGACTGAAAGTCGAATCCTGCTTGATCCGGGAATGGTTCGGCGGTATTGTCTGTCACGCTGCATCGTCTGACCCAAGCGCAGGATCATACAGAGAAGGGTTACACAAATCTGAGAATTTTAATAAGAAAAGAGTAGAATTTACAAATCCAATGGCAACTCGGAATAACCCAGCCAGAGCTTTACTAAACAAGGATCAGGGTGACCGACACCCTGAAGGATTAGCACTGCCCCTTTAAATAATCTCCAGAGCACGAAAGAATGCGTGCCCAGCTAATTAAAATCTCAGACTCGAAACAAGCTTACAAGTAACCATTCTGATAAGAGCCAAAAGACCAAGGATAGTTAATTGGGCACGTGCAAAGGCTCGTGGAGAATTAATTGGCAGTTTCAAGGACAATTGCAACTTTAGTGTAAACTGGAGACGACCTAACCACGAAATAACCCGAAGCGCAACTACACGTAATTATAATGATCTGTAATACAAAATTCAGAGCAAAGCTCAGAGCAATCAGAAGACTTTACCATCGTCCCGAGGTTGTGGCAAACGGCTCTTAATGGTGATTTTGTTGCGTCCTCTGGAGTCGAAGCACGGACACTCCCATTTTTGTTTGAGACGAAGGAGAATCCTGAACCGGCTGAGGATCAGGATGGCTGAATAAAGCCGAGCTGTAACGCTTCGGCGATGTAGTCGTTCATGGCTTGGATCTCCGGAGGGGTAAGGGAGAACAGACGACCTTAGGGAGTGGTGGAGGAGGTCATATGGGCTCTGAGGTGGCAGAGTGCTGGCGTCCATTTGACTGAAGGCGATAGCTCAGTCGTGCCATTCCTGAGTGTTCAATCCATCGGGTGTCTGTAATGCGACATCCCGGGGCTGGTTGATTTCTCGGTCCTGTCCATCTGCCAATTCACGTTTGAACTATTAATTAGACCGTAAGACATAGGAACAGAATTAGGCTGTTCAGCTCATCGAGGTTGCTCCGCCAATCTGTCCTGGCTGATCTCGGATCTCACTCAACCCCATATACCGTCCCTCTCAGCATATCCATTGATGCCCTGACCGATCAGGAAACTATCAACTTCCGCCTTGTATACCCACGGACTTGGTTTCCACCGCAGTCTGTGGCAGAGCATTCCACAACATTCTCTCGCTAAAAATATCTTCCTTTCCTCTGTTCTAGAAGGTCGCACCTCAATTTTGAAACTATGACCTCTAGTTCTGAATACCCTCAGCGTAGGAAACATTCCCCCCACCCACTTTATCGGCATTCTTCTAAATTGAAGTGATCATGGACCCAAGGCTGCCAAACGCACCTCATATGTTAACCTCTTCATTCCTGAAATCATCTTCGTGAACATCTTTGGAGTCTTGCACGAGGATTCCTAAGTCCCTCTGCACCTCTGATGTTTCAACCTTCTCCCCATTTATATAATAGTCCGCACTACTGTTCCTTTTACCAAAATGCATGATCGTACATTTCCCAACACTGTACTCCATTTGCTACTTTTTTGCCCATTCTTCCAATTTGTCTCAGTCCTGCTGCAATCGCATTGCTTCCTCAGTATGACATATCTGTCCACCTACCTTCATATCACCCGCAAACGTTGCCACAACACCATCAATTCCATTATCCAGTAGTTACAGGCAGCCATCCAGAAAAAAAGGCCCCCTTTACTCCCAGTCGCTGCCTCCTGCTTGTCAGCCATTCCTCTATGAATAACATTATCTTTCCTGTAACCCCCCCCCCCCCCAGGAGTTTTAAGCAGCCTCACGAGTGGCACCTTATCAAATGCCTTCTGAAAATCCGAGTCCATGACATCCACTGCCTCTCTGTTGACCACCCTGCTTGTTAGTTCCTCGAATAACTCTAATAAATTTGTCAGGCAACATTTCCCTTGAAAGAAACAATGCTGAATTTGACTTTTTTCGTCATTAGTCTCCAAGTACTAACGGAAACCTTATCCTTAATAAGAGACTGCGACTTTCCCAGCCACTGTGGTTAGGCTAAATGGCCTATAATTTAATTTATTTTACTTTCCTCCCTTCGTAAAGAGTGAATGACCTTTGAAATCTTCCAGTCCTTCGGTACCATGCCCGAATCAAGTGATTCTTGCAAGATCATGACCAATTCATCTGTTCTTTCTTCAGTAACATCTCAGGACTCTAGAATATCGTCCATCTGGCCCAGATGACTTATTCACCTTAAGACCTCTGAGTTTGCCTAGCAGTATATCCTTTGTAATAGCAATGGTACTCACTTCTGCTCTCTGACTCTCACGAACCTCTCGCACACTGCTAGTATCTTCCACAGGAAAGACTGATGCAAGGTACTTAACTCACCACAGCATTGTCAGTCGACCAATATCAACTATCGCCTCCGATTTACTCTTTACATAACTGAAAAAAACTTTTAGTATCCTGCTTTATATTATTGGCTAGTTTGCCCTCATATTTCATCTTTTCCCTTCTTCTTGAT
Organism: Hypanus sabinus; assembly: GCF_030144855.1. NCBI lineage: Eukaryota > Metazoa > Chordata > Chondrichthyes > Myliobatiformes > Dasyatidae > Hypanus > Hypanus sabinus. The sequence continues at coordinate 4,707 of NW_026781066.1, forward strand.
ATTTAGTTACCTTTTGTCGGATTTTAAAAGCTTTCCTGTCATCCAACTTCCAGCTCCCCCTTTCCTTGGCTTTAATGCAGTCCATAACTTCCGTTGTCAGCCACGGTTGCCTACCCCTGCCATTTGAGAACTTCCGTGGGACATATCTACCCCGCACCTTGTGAACTATTCCCAGAAACTTCAGCCATCTCTGCTTTTCCGTCACCCCGTAAGTATCCTCCCCCAATCCACTCATTAAGCCCAATAAAAAAAAGCCATGCATCCTGCTCAGTGTATGCGGTCGGAAAACATACTACATCATCCAAAGTTTGGTAAATCCGGATTTGCTTTTTCGAAATTTTTTGAGATTAATTGGTTCTTATTACAATCCTAAATCATCGGTTATTTTGCGACGCTTTAGTTTCGACACGCGTATTCAATTAGAAAATCAGTCAGTACGTTTGTTGCTGAATTAAGAAAACGGACTACGCTTTGTGATTTTGGAGCTGTTCGAGAAGATATAATACGCAATCTCTTGGTCGTCGGCATGCGTGGTTTGCGTTCAACGTCGCCTATTGGCACAATCAGAGCTCAAGATAAAGAATACAGTTTTGTTGTAACAGTGCAAAGTACAAGGAGAGACGACGTCCCCATCACCTGCAACTGCATCAGATTATATTGGGATAACAATGCGTCCCTAGCTGAGAAATAAAGGAATTATACTCCGGATTTCCGATATTATCATTGCGGTGAATTTCTCCTGAAGCTTACTGTCTGTCGGCACCGGCATTCTGGCTGTTATGCTTGCCAAACGAAAGGACACTTGGCAAGAGTTGCCGATCTGAGTCTCCATTCAAACCAGTATGTTCCACAGCAGCAGTGCATGCGGTTACGGAACCGGAGGCGTTCGTAATGCACTCAGATGGTCTCGGGCTTGTTCCGCCTATACGGATTGTTTTAAAGGTGAACCCAAGACCCATTCCCTTTGAACTTGCCCTGTTATTCTGTGCAGTGAAAAGACATGGGTAGATAGGTTTGGCTCTGACTCTTTAAGGCATTTACCATTACAGACTGAAGACTGAAACGCGGGAGCAGTTACAGTTGCTTGGTTGAGATGGGGTTGTTATTGAGCATGAACGTCGATATCTACCAGTGCATATAACCAAAGAAAAAACAATGAATTTACTCGGACGCAAGTGCCTGTCCAAGGTGTGTATCACATGTCAGCCGAGAGCATACTGTGGCGGTATAAACATCTTTTCAACAATGCACTGAAGGTAAGCTCAAAGGTTCCGAAATACGTCTTCTAGAATCAGGTACAGTCAAAGCAAAGCTCTTGGATGCAAGTTCCCTGCCACGGAACCTGTGCGATCCCTATCTTGCGATGGGAGTCACGAGCAATGGGAGCGGAACAATGTGTGGAGATTACAAGCTGACTGTGAATTCATACCTACACACCGAGACATATCCGATTCCAAAGATACATCTCCGCAACCGTCATTAAACTTGTCCTCGCACATGTTGTACCAACAGCTGGAGCTAGAACAGTTTAAGACCCTCACAGCTATTACAACGCACAAAGGCTTGTTCTGGGAAGGCTCCAGTTCGGTGTAAATTTGTACTGCGATGCCCTCCCGTATGGTGTTAGTGGCGTGCTGACCCAGATGGATACTGACGGTGATTAAAAAGCCTGCCGCTTTCGCATCACGCACCCTTAACCGGCCGAACGCAACTATGCACTGTTTGTCAAGGAAGCACTGGCGGTTGTTTTGAGGGTCATGCGTTTTCACCATTACCTGCACGGCCAATGCTTCGAGATTCATACGGACAACAAGCCATTGCGGGGTTGCTTGGTGAGAGCAAGGCCGTGCCGCAGATAGCATCACCAAGGCTGTAACAGTGGGCCCTACAACTGTCAACTCACTGTACACGATATCTCACGCTCCCGGTAGAAACAATTACACTACAGAAGTCTTTAGCCGTCCACCGTTACGTGAATGTCCACGTGACTCAGGACTTCCAGAGGAACTGGTGCTACTGATGGACTGGGCCAACGCATCTTCGATCATTGCTTCTCAGGTAAAGGAAGAAACTGCGCAACGTGTAACATTGGCACAAGTAAAACGGTGGGTAGACGATGCGTGGCCAACTAGTGTTTCCGAAACTATGCCAGACGTCAGAACGAGCTTAGCATCTACGACGTTCGCCTACTGGGAAGAAGTCGTGTTGTAATATCTAGACGATTACAGTACCCTGTCCTGGAAGAATTACGTTGTACGTATGAAGGCGTAGTCCGGAACTACTTTCGGTGGCTGAAGATTGATGAGCATTGTTAGGGCATGCAAACCAGTCTCGACATTTAAACGCTCCCGTACCAATGGCTCCATGGCACTGGTCCTCTAAACCCTAGTGAGGGCCACACGCTGTCGGTAGAGGTCGCCGCGTATTCTGAATGGATCGAGGCCAAAGCGATGACGACTTCGACCAGCCAGATGCCGATAAACACTTTGCGCACACTATTTTGTGGTGGATGAAAGGAGAAATAGTGGTGAAAGAGAGCCAACAAGTTACTTCAGCACTGGAGGATGGTACTGTATGCCGCCGGCATCCAGTTCGCGGCGGGAAACGGCCAAGTTCCAGAACGAGCTAGTGAACAAGATGGGTTAGCCCCGCAACTTATCGCAGTCGAATCCCCAGTTCAGAGCCCTGAATCCAGACCAACACGCGATCCTGGGGGGTTCTGGATTGTACCGATCAGAACGGACCAGAAAAACCGGTGGGATATGATCAAGCTGGTTTGGCGTAAATCCTAACAGATGGAGAGATGTTCGATCCACCGTGTAACTGGTTATTGGCCTGTCATGTGACGTCAGGGGATTGGTTGATTTCGCAGTCTTGTCCATTCATTATTTCCGACTGAGTACAAGTGGATTGTCACCTTGTCGTGGTGGAGAAGCTTGTGTGGTCCTGAGATTCCGAGAGCAATGCCGTCTGGAGCTATGCTCCTGGTAGGGTCACCCATGGCGGTAAGGTCGAGGGTGAGGTCCCTGACAAAGAACAATCCAACCAAGACCTCAACGGTGGAACAGGCGGACCAAGTTACTTCAAACTCAATGGATGAAGGCTGCATCAAATCCATCAGCTCCAGTCGTCATTGGAATCAGTTGGTTGATTTGTGAAGTATCGTGTGCTTCTTGGAGTGCAACATCAAGTACACATTAAACAAATACACGCATAGGCGTCTTCGCTCTGTGGTAACAGAACGAAGACCATCATCCTGGGCCTCGAGGGATAGCCACGACAAGACAAGCAGACTTATTTGGGTGCACCAGACATGATTAAGGTTCTTTAATTATAACCCTGGGGGAATTTGTTGAGGTCGGGGGCGTACCCCGTCTCCACAGATTTCTGGGGTGGTCAGTGTCAATTGAGGTTGCAGGCAGGTGGGTTTCCAACGCAGCAGCGAACTGGACGAACAGGTAACGAGGGCCGTGTGTGGAGAACCCGGCATAACCCAAGGTGAGAGAAGTGTTGGTCGAGTCAATGAGGAGGAATTGGATGGATTCGCACTGCTCTCCGTGCTCCTGAGCACGGGCCCTGTGCGCTCTCTAGCCATCCCAGACTCCGTCAATGCCGAACGGATGTAGAACGGGTGAGAGATGGGCTCTGTAGGAAGTACCAGCTGCATACACAGAGTCCAGTCCAGAACGTTGTCTGCGGATCCGTCAGAGCCGTCTGAGCATGGAGAAGGACAGAGGAAATGAGCTGGGTTATGGTGCTGGAACCAGGTGGGGGGAGCTTAACAAGTAGTACCCTCTCTACCTTGTGGCGCCGTTTTCCAGGACGCAATGGGCATTTGATGTCTGGGTGATCAGCGGCACTGAAATAGGCGCATAAGTTGTTTCTCCACGCACGCTCAGGCCCTTGGGTGGTTAAGGAAGCTCTCCCTGCTTGCATGGGTTTGTTCTGGAGACCTGCAGCCCAAAATGGATCTGGGACAGGGACTGGGGTTCTGGCTCATGATATCAGAGGGCTAGAGTGACAAGTTCTGCGAGGTCGGTGGGCACTGGGTAGACAGCTCGGCCAAGCCCTCGGAGAGGCCGTGACAGTAATGGAGCAGCAGCACTCCGCCACGAGGGTCCTGCAGTCCTACACTCTGAGACGTCCCGCAGGTAAGGAGTCCGATCCGCTGCCTCCTCCCATTTCCCGGTCGGTCGCATCTTATCGGCGAATTCCTCGTAGCCCAAGTGTCCCAGTTCGCGGCGGCCCAGGTCGGAGCTCGTCCAGTCAGAAGAGAGATGACGAAGGCAATTTTGCCTCGGTCCGTAGAAGACAATCGAGGCTGGAGTTCCGAGTGTAAGACGCACTGAGACAGATGGTTGCGGCATCGGTTTGGGGATCTCGAAGCGTCTGGTCACGGGAATCCGGAGCACTAAGGGAGGACGTGACTGACGCGGAGTTGCTGTATCGAAACGGACAGTGGCGAGCAGAAAGTCAATGGTTTGCTGATGCTTCTGGCTCCTGTGCTCCTGCCGACGGACGACTACCTTTAGAAGGGCGTATTCTGCTGGGTCAATCGTTGGTTTCCCCCGTTCTGTCAGGAAATGACCCAAAAGCAGAGCAGCGGAGACGGTTTAGCAATAAACATTTACTAATCAACTGCAAAATAATAAGCCAGGATTGGGCCTGCATTTAACTTGTTGCCTTGTCGTTTTCAGAACAGATACTGAACACGACAAGGCAACAAGTTAAATGAAGGCCAAACCTACTGCTTGAGGCTGGCTGGTTCAATGGGTGAACTGTGGAGGAGAGTTTGGTTTAAACAGGTTGCAGGTGATGAGTTGGAAACGAGTGGGAGATGACTCACGTTAGCTGGGTGGGGAATGGCTGGTCCTGAAACCATAATCTCAAAATCTACTCCATCTAGGCCTTTCAATGAGATGAGATGTTTCCATGAGATCCCGCCTCATTCTTCTGAACTCCAGAGAGTAAAGGCTCAAAGCCATAAAATGGCTTCATCTAGCTAACTATCTGTCTGCCCGCCTGTCTATTTACCTATCTAAATGTCTATCTATCTAATATATATCTATCCATATCTTTCTGTCTTTGCATGTCTATCTATCTGTATCAGAATCAGACTTTAATCGCCAAGTACCTGTGCACATACAAGGAATTTACTTCCGGCAGATGCTGTCTCTCTGCTCATAACAATAATAATGATAAATATAAATGATAATATAGATTATACATGCAAGTAGTGCAATCCAAGTAATAGTTAGCCGACAGTTAACTGTTCATCAAAGTGACCGCAGTAGGGAAAAACCTTCTCCAGTGGCTATTAGTCTTAGTCTGGAGGGATCTGAAGCGCCTACCAGACAGGAGCAGTTCAAACAGTCCGTGCGCAGGATGGAAGGGGTCCTTTATGATGTTCCCCGTCCTCTTCTTCAACCTGGAAGAGTACAGGTCCACAATAGAGGGCAGGGAGGCTCCAATAATGCGTTCGGCAGTCCTCACTGTGCGCTGTAGACTGGTTCTATCCTGCTTATATATAAAATCTATTTATCATTGCCAGAAGCATAGATAAGGTAAATAATCTCTTTTTTTCCGTGGTATGCTGCCACTCTAAGGAAAGCCGGGCACGAATGTCACCCCCGAGAGCGGCAGACAATCGGCTTGAGATGAGAGCTCGACTGCCCGCTGTCTGGATCGCTTAATGCACATCCTGGCCAGGCACACGGGCAAGCCAACCAGGAGATCCCCGGAGAGTCACACCCCCTCTCTACTCGACATATCAGAAGCGCGGGGTTGGAGATCAGCCATTCTTTAAAGGAGCAGCCCCTTCAGATACTCAAACAGGGGCTGCAACTTCTCGCATTCCATCTAAACATTGACTCCTCCCACACACAAGAAGGGCGGATGGATGGAGCGTCAGTAAACAGGCCCAAAAATCGGTTGCGCGGGACTGCCCAAAGTAACACCTTACACCCACGACAGAGAAAGGATACCTACATAAGGAAACTTCACTGGGGTCCTCCCCCACCGTCGGATGGTAAAACAAACCGGCACCACGTGTCCGGGCGGCAGTCGCGGCACGGAAGTGTAAAGTGTGCAGGAGACGCCTTGGCCGGTCGCAAAATGGCTCGATAGACATTCTCACAAGGCGAATCTCCTCCAGATTATTAATGTACATAGCAAACAACACTGGACCCGAGGCCAATCCCCGTGGCATACCGCTGGTCACAGGTCTCTAATCTGACAAGCAACCTTTAACTACTACCATCTCTCCTATCATGAAGCCGATTTTGTATTCAGGTTTCTAACTAGTTCTGCTTCCCATGTGTTGGAGACTTCTGAAGCAGGCTTCCCACGCGGAATCCTCTCAAAGGCCTTGCTGAAATCCCTATAGGTAACATCTAGTACACTACCCTCCATAACCCACTTGTCCAACTTCAACGTGATTTCTCACAGGGAAAAGAAAGAAAGAAAGAAAGAAAGAAAGAAAGAAAGAAAGAAAGAAAGAAAGAAAGAAAGAAAGAAAGAAAGAAAGAAAGAAAGAAAGAAAGAAAGAAGGAAGGAAAGAAAGAAAGAAAGAAAGAAAGAAAGAAAGAAAGAAAGAAAGAAAGAAAGAAAGAAAGAAAGAAAGAAAGAAAAGCTTTATTTGTCATGTGTACAGCTAAACATACAGTGAAAGCGTCGTTTGCGTCAAATCAAATCCGCGAGGATACGCCGGGGGCCGCCACGGCGAGCATGTCCGTACTCACTCTGACCCGTACGTCTTAGGAATGTGGGTTCGCGCACCTGCAGGAAACGTACGCGGTCACGGAGCGGGGTGATTAACTCCTTAGCCTCCGACCGCAGCAGGGATCCGAACCCCGATCGGGCACTGCAGAGCGTTGCGCTAATCGTTACGTCACCGTGCCAGCTCCAAAGCTTTGCTGACTATCCCTAGTCAGCCCTTGACTTTTCAAATACAAATAAATCCTTCTAACTCCACATAATTCCTTCTAATAACTTTGCCACCAGCGATGTAAGGCTCACCAGTCTGTTGTTCATTTATCCCTGCTACCTTCCTTAATTAAATAAAGACACTGCGTTAGCTACCCACCAGTTTTCCAGTACCTAACCTGTGGCTAAAGAGGAAATCAGTGAAAAAAGCTGTCAAGGTCATAGCGAACTCCTAATTTGTTTTCCATACTATCTTAGGATACATCTGGCCAGACCCTGAGAATGTGTCCAACTGTAGGCATTTCAAGATCTCCAGTAGCAGCTCCTACAGGATGTTGATATGTTCCGGGATTATGTATCCCGTCAGCTCACTGGCTTGTCAGTGAATTGTGGGCATGCTACGCTGGCGCCGGAAATGTGGCGCCTCTTTCGAACTGCCCGGCAGTCCGGCAGCCTTACATCGTTGGTTCTTTACAGAACCGATTGGACGCACAAAGACACTTTTCCTAGTATGTTTTCCCCAACTCGTTGAAATTTGCGTCCTTGGGTCACCGATGACCCCTCGCTTAAGCCCCATTCTCCTACGTTCCTTTCATTATCTAAGGCTTTCTAGATCACGAAGGTGATAGGCGGAGGCGTCAAAAGACTTCTGACACTATTTCCAATATTCCTTCCCCCGTCTGCCGACCAACACCCACTTCCTTCGATCCAACTGTCGCCTGGTGGTACATTTCCTTCTAGCTACACAGGAGAGGCAACTGAAAACTCCAGAATAAAATAAAACAAAACAAAGTTCAGGAAGGGATAAGAATTTAACCACAGACACTGTGCTGTCATTAAAGAGCGTCCAGATGAGGTTTACGAGAGTGATCTCTGGACGAAAGGGTTAACGTATAAGCACTGTTCGCTGGCTCCAGATCTGTACTCGCTCAGGTTTAGAAGAATGGGGGGGGGGGGGTGGTTCTCAATATTTCGAATATTGAAGCAGAGGCTGCTAGGTACTGAACTAATAAGGCCATCAAAACTTGTGAGGGGAAGACAGGAGAATGGGGTTGAAGGGGAAAAGGAAATGACGCCAGCAGACAACGTTTCCATGAGCGATAGTCTCCAGATGGTCCACTGTTCTTTTCACTTCTTTTACGCCTTCTCTTTCTTTTAAATGTGGTCCTGGTAGTGTTGGATCCTGTGATCACCAGTGTGTTTTCGGGCCGATTGAGCGATCTCCTGGACGCAAAGAAGCCTAGAAACGGGACGCGCCCCCACGAACAACTCCAGTTCTCGCCGATCTCGCTGATGAAAGCGTCAAGGAAGATTGGAGCATGGAAGGGATTGCGAAAGGTGAGCTAGTGTTCCTCGCCGTCTATCAGCCTCTCGCTCGTTGCTGCAGGAGGAAGTTCCCTGCGAATGAGGGTCTCGCTCGCTGCTCCCGAAGACAAGGCCTCTGTCTTCATCGATGCTGTTCGAGGATGGTACAGAAGGTCTGACCCTCCGGTGGATGGGTTAGACCAATGAATACTGGGCAGAACTGAACAGGGATTATTTAATTTGCTCTGTTAGCGCTCGCGGCGCGTTTCAGACACCCATCAGTACAAAAACTAATCTGTCTGTGTATGTCTTCTTTGAACGTACCCCTTCTCAACAAGTACATGTCTTGTACTAGACGTTATGATGCTGGGAGAAAGATACCAGTTGTCTCATTTATCTATGCCTGTCATAAATTTATAGACCTCGATTAGATATCCCCTCGGGTTCCGCCGCTCCACTGAAACCAATCTAACTTTATTTAACCTATCCTAATGGCATATGACCTATAATCCAGGCAGCATCTTCGTCCACCTCTTCTGCACCCCTCCGAAAGCATAAACCCATAAGTCATTGGAACAACATCACGCCATTCTGCCGATCGAGTCTGCTTCCCAATCATAGCTGATTTATTATCTCTCTGTTCAATTCTCCTGCCTTCTCCCCATACTCATTGACGCGCTTACTGATCAGGAACTTAATGAGCCTCCGTTTTAAATATCTCCAATGCCGTGCTCCCACAGCCGACTGTGGCAATTGTTACGGGAACACGAGCTTCGCTTACCGTGGGCATCACTTTAAACGCTTGGACGAGGCGGGAGTATAACGTCATTACAACAAAATGCGGACAAACTCCTGGGACATTCCAGAGAGCGAGGGAGAGAGCGGGAGAGAGCGAGGAAGAAAGAAAGAGGGAGGGAGAGAGAGAGAGAGAGTGAGAGAGAGCTAAGACTTCGGACTGCAAGCAGGAGCTCGCTACAGTATTGGATGAGGTTTGATCACAAAGGATTGGGTGAATGAGCGGCACGCAGTGCATATTGGATATGTGACTGTCACTTCTTATGATCCATACGTGGATTTTTGGAGTATTCTGTGGCGACCACTTTCATTAACCCTTACATGGATTCACGTGTGTTATGTGGTGACCACTTGTGCTAAGGAATATTCCGTAACTGTCACCTTTGTGATGTTTGTACGTGGATTTCGGAGTACAACTCGTTGGCTGAGATCTTCTGTGACGGTTACCTTGTTTTCCCAGCGTGGAACCTGTGGAATTCTTCGTGATCGCCTCCTCGTTGCATTTTAATGTGGATTTACAAGTTTCTGCTCTCACCTATTCTGTGGATTACTGGAACTTTCTAGCTTGCCATCTGAAACCTTTAAGAACTGTTTCAAAGCTTGACAGTTTGGGAGACACAAGTACATAACACCGTTAACTTCTGTTTAGAAGAATAGTTTGTTTAATCTTCTTTATCTTGAGTAGATATTAGTAAATATAGTTGTTTAACATTAAACCCTGATTCTGTTTGTGGTTTATTGCTGCTGGCACATAACATAAAATTGGGGGCTCGTTCGGGATTTTGAACAAATTGGAGCTTATTGATTGATCGATTATCGATTTCATTGATTAGTTCCCTTTTTGATTGACTTGTGTTTGAAAAGCAGCAGCAACGGATATTAATAAATTCCTGGCATCGCCAACCTCAGAGGAATTACAGAAAGCCAAAAAAGGAGTTGTTGGTCATTGCTAGTTAAAACTTGTTACGGTAAAGCTGGCTATGAAAAAGGCAGAGATTCAAAGGAGAATAGTTGTGCACTATGTAATTGAAGGTGTATTTACAACCGAGGTGTTAGTATTGCTTCCTGAAAGTAAACCAGATAACCCTGAGCTCTAGTTATGGCTGGAACAACCAAAGTTAGAGAGTTTAAAAGGTGCGTCCATATAAAAACATATTTAGATGAGAAGGATGCTGCAACTTTGCAAGAATCTGCTAAGTTAGCAGATGAGGTTGCTCTAACCCACAAGTCTAAGCTTGTCCCAAGTAAGACCTTCCAAAAGAATAGCATGGATGGTTAGGGTAAACCAGAAATCAAATCTGGGTTGAGTGACAAAGGTAAGAATGAAGGGAAGCAGTTAAAGGAGAAACCTTCTGGTCCTACCTGTCACTATTATAAGAAACCTGGTTATGTTATGGCTAATTCTTTCCTCCTGAAGAAGAAGAAGGAAAAGGAGGCAGTACCAGATGCCTGTATTCAGTGTTTTGAAACACTGGTTAACCCACAAGGTTCCGGATATTCTGATGAAGCTCTGTCAAACGCTGAGACGTCGGACCTAGTTAGGAAAGAATTCGTTCCTTTTATGTCAGAGGGATTTGTTTCAGTGAATGAAGGGTCACCCCAGGTGCCAATGAAAATTCTTCGAGATACTGGGGCTTCTCAGTCACTCTTGTTAGACAATGTTCTAGAGTTTAGTGATGAGACTGACACTGGTGAAGTAAATCTGATTCAAGCCATTGGGGGCGACATTGTTTCTGTGCCTCTGCACAACATAATTTTGAAGTCAGAGTTCGTTACAGGACCAGTTAAAATAAGACTACGGCCCAATTTACCGGTAAAAGATGTTTCTTTGTTGTTAGGGAATGGTCTAGCCGGTGTCAGAGTTGTCCCTGCAGTGCAGTTGACGACTAAGCCAATCACTGATGACCCAAAGATAGATTCTAATGTTTTTCCATCCTGCGCCGTAACTCGAGCTATGGCTAAGAAGCTTGCCTGTGCAGAACGGTTCTGCTACCCACGATAGCCCAAATCAGGACTCAGGTTTTGATGACC
>NW_026781067.1:0-15693 GCF_030144855.1 Hypanus sabinus
TAGCAAGTTCCGAAAATCCATCACAGGTGGATTAGCAAGGGCTATATGAACTTGATCAGGCATTTGCTGCATGGAGTTCTTTAAAAGTAAAACAAGGGCGGTGATTTCCCAGCTGAAATAGCTTGAGGTCCATTAGCTCTGAAGGCCTAGCATCGCCAAGAGCAGACAAGAAGAGCAACAGCTTGGCACGCTCAGACTCCAATAATCTGTAAATGTCTGCAAAAGGTGAGTTTTCAGCGATAAGTATTTATCGCATTCAGGTGGGTGTTCAAGCAAATTCACCACACTTGCATCGTGGAATTGCTGAGCGATGCTACCATGTAGTAAAAATTTGTGTCACCAGTGGTGATTTCGAACTGGGCCTCAGCTTGTGCAAACCAAGCAATGACATTTTGTTCCCAAAACTCAGGCAGTTTCAAAATGACTGCTTGGCCGACGTATTCAATAACTCTGGAATTGTCCTAGAGCATCTTGGTCACCAATGTAGGGCTTTGCAAATAAAACAAAGGGTGGCATTTTATGCTAAATGAATCCTATTACACATTTAATTGAACTCCTAAACCTAAATGCAAAAGCATGCTAAAAATCTTTATGTAATAACATCATCACGTCAGACCAGCCCCTTCACATGAAATCCCAACTCACACTTCGTGGCTATTGAGATCACTGGCATTGTCCACGTGCTCACTCAACTTTGGAAGGAATTCTCTTGGCCTCCATGTAATCTAGCTCATTGACTACTTTATCACTGGTGGTATAATGAAGTGGACAGACTGTGTAAAATTTGTATGTTGCATTTTCATTCAACACCATTTTACCCTTGATTGTTTGAGCTTGTTATAGATTCATCCACTGTCTTTGTTAATTTGCTTTCAGTTGACTCGATTGCAGGGGATGTAGCATACAAATAGCAAATGAATCTCCAATCAATTTGTTATTGTCTCAGCCAATCACAACCCCACAATGTCGGCCCCACTGTTTTTACCACATACAAGCCAAATGTGGTGTGTTGGTTGTTGCACTTCACTGTTATCAATATCATTTCCACAGGAATTATCTTTTCTTTAGCCTAAGTTCTTAGTTGAATATCTGCAGGCTTCAGTTCAGTATCTTTGAAATGCCATTCAGATGCATTTTGTAGAACGACTGAAACAGAGGAGCCAGTATCCAATTCCATTTTAATAAATTTGCCATTCACTTCTGGTGTAAGTCATACTATGTGTTAATTGTTAATTTTCACACTGTAAATCTCAAGGCTACACAATCCTGAGCCATTCTTGTCATTATCAGATTTTTCATCAACGGTATGCAGGTCAGAACTCTTTCTCAAACTGCAACTTGACTTTTTAGCATTTTTTCTTCCCTGTGCAGACTATATATTGTTGTCTGCCTGACATGCTCTTTGTATTTGCCCTACTTTGTTACATTTTCTGCAGATTTCACCTTTAAACCTGCATTGGTCTAGTGTAAGTGAGTCCCTGCCACAATTTGTTTGGCCATTCAGGTTTCTGTTTAGACTTTGCAATTTTGTCATGTGTGCTATATTGTAACTTCATTGTGTCTTTGTCTGCTGTTTCGATTGATACTGTGATTTCAACTGCTCTTCTAAATGCGAGTTGTGCAACATTAGAAATAATTGCAGAAAATATTATGTACAGTTATAATTACATTTTACTTTATAACTATAATTGTAGTTAATTTTGGACAATTTGACCTCACTGCTTCTGTCTGATCAGAAAACCTATAAGAAAGGATTTTGATTTTGATTATCCAAACTCTTGGTTATTAAACTAAGATACTATTTTACGGGGATAATGGTGTATAGTCAATGAAACCCATCTTTTCAATTACTTAGACCCTCCATTATCTGAAGTTTTCAAGTTGGATTAAATGACAATGTAAGCATGTGAATGTTAAACAGAGATTCCTTTCTTTGACCCTGCGCTTTTACAGCTATTAAGCGCTAATTAGATCTGCCAAATTTTTGCATGCATCATGATGTGAGCATCTGCACCCTGAGATACAGTAACAGAGGTCCAATACATTCAAGGTAGAAAGGTTTTTACTTTCACAAATCCTGGCCCAAACATCCCTTTGACTATTTCAATATTTAATAGTCCCATGCCGTACTTTAACATATGCACACTGTGGGCTTTACAACACAACTTAATCATCTCAGTATTGATTTCATTCTTACACAATGGTAATTATATATGGGAGCTTTCAAAATAAATATTGTTATAAACATTACACAGCAAAATAGCACATCTTTTATTTCTGTCACAGCAAACATTCCTACCATTTTAATTTTGAAATCCACCAAAAGGGTGAAAATACTTGAAATTTGAAGTAAAAATAGAAAACGTCAAAAGCTCAGAGCAGATCTATGAGTAAAAATGGGTTAATGTTCTTGGTGAACAGGGTCAGCATCATCATCATCATGTGCCATACTCTGCCAGAGCCTCAGCGACCACTTACTTCCACTGCGATCCGTCGGCAGTCAAACCTCTTGCATCTCTGGCAGTGAGGCTGGTCCACTTCCTGATGTTGTTGATCCAGGTTGTCCTCTGTCTGCCTCGGGAGTGGCTTCCATCTATTCTGCCTTCAAGCACAGTGCGTTCCAGTGTGTCATCAGTTCTAGAGATGTGTCTTTACTAGTTTCTTGAGAAATTAGCAAAATTTCCTTTGGATAACAGTTTCCAGAAGTATTGGTTTCATGCCAGTCTTTTCTAGGATGAAATTGTTGGATCTCCTTTCAATGTATGATACCCTGAGGATCCGTCTGTATGACAACATCTCATATGCTGTCAACTTTTCATCAGCTGCTTTTAGGGTCCATGTTTCACAGCCAGATAGGGCTACTAGCCAGATGAGACTTGAGGAGGTGTATCTTGGTGTCAGTGTGAGCACTCTGTGAGCAGGGTCAGTCTCTATTAAAGAATTAAACACTTTTTTTTCTAGTGAGAAATCTAATATACGCTTTTCCACTGCTCAATTCTCTATTTTATTTATTTTATACAAATAACAACAATGCTTTTATGTTTAGCTATGGAGAGAAAACACACAATTTAGATTTGCACATTCATCACAATGAAACTAAATTGTATTGTACATATCTGTTTTAATGTGAAGACCTTGCTTTCTGAATTCAATAAATCTCAGTGGAATTCACAATACATTCATTCTCCCTCCATAACCTTCAGCCAGGTAGGTGAGTGGCCCTACCTAGGTAGGACAGGCTTATTCTTCAGCAATGGGATTAATGAGGAAATCCTGATATCGGGCCAGTATGAGTGGCAGGAAATTTAAAATGTGGCTTTGAAGGAAATAAAAGATATATTGTGCTTAGCCAATGTAAGTGCTGAGCTAGATTAAAAGATGAAGGCGTTGAGGCCGAAGGCCAAGAACGATCACAGCCAATGGGCTCCTGGACTGGCTTCAATCGCTTCAGTGCTGAACTGAATCTGCAGCTGTGGTCTTCAGGCATCAGGCTCCTGGACCAGCTGCAGTGCTGACCCAACTCCTCAGCTGTGGACTCACTTTTGGGGTCTCTGCGGTTCCTGTTTGTGTGTTATTTGTTTATCTTTCCACTGTTTGCACCATTTGTTCTTTTTTCACACATTGCATTTTTAACAATCTTTGTGGTATAAGTTTTTTTGTGTGGATTCTCTTGTGTTTCCTTGTTTTGTGGCTGGAAGATGAATCTCAAGCCCTCCATGACCCTGCCATCTATGTACCTGTCTGAACTTCTCTTAAATGTTGAAATGGATAACGCATCCACACTTGAACTGGCAGCTTGTTCCACACTCTCATGACCCTTTGAGTGAAGAAGTTTTTCCTCATATTTCCCTTAACTTGTTCACCTTTCACCCTAAACCCATGAGCTCTGTTTGTAGTCCCACCCAATTTCAGTGGGGAAAACCTGTTTGCACTTACCCTATCCCCTCATAATATTGTACACCTCCATCAAATCTCCACTCAATCTTCTATGTTCTAAGGAATAATGTCCTAACCCATTCAATTTCAGATTCAGATTCAATTTATTGTCATTTAGAAACCACAAATGCAATGCAGTTAAAAAATGAGACAATGTTCCCCCAGAATGATAACACAAAAGCACATGACAAAACAGACTACACCACAAAATCCACATAATGTTTGGCAATCCCCAATCCAGAGTCCGGAGAGGCTGCTGCATATTAATATCGCGCTACCGTCTAGTGCGTTCCCTGGAAAGGAGCTCCAAATCCACCAGACAAAAACAAGACCAAAAACTAAAGCTACAAGACCTGCACAAAACCACATAATTACAATTACATATAGTTACAACAGTGCAAACAATAGCATAATTGATGAAAAAAAAACAGACTATGGGCAAATAAAGTAAAAATAGTCCAAGATGTTAAAGGACTGTAAGTTCAAAAGAAATCACCACAGTTTCCACAAGTCCCCAGGGTCCCGACAGACTCACCATCCCATGCCGGCAGCAGAAGGGAGTACCCCCGCTATGGACTTCCAAGGCACCACCCGACTCAGCTTCGCAGACGCAGCACACAATGGAAGCTCCATCGAACCCAGCCCCGCAGACGCAGCACACACTAAGTGACCTTAGTCCGTTGAAAGGACTCTGAGTCCGTTGAACTTCCGAGCCGATGACCATCCTCTCCGGCACAGCTTCTCCGAGCACCTTCCTCTGCCAAGCGTATTAAGATGGCCCCGCCAATGGCCATTGGCAACGTGACCCCGAGGACCGGGGGCCTGTTCTTCCCAGCAGAGACCCGGACCTCACAGCAGCAGCAGCAATGAAGAAGGTCTTCCTGGAATTTCCTGATGTTTCTCAGTGCTTCCATGTCTGTTTTCAATCGATTATGATTGCGCATGGAACCCCACTTCACAAATAACAGATAATCAGTTCCGGAGTGGCCGCTGCAAGCTCCGTCGTGCCGCCATCTTGGATCTATTTTCCTTATAAATCAGGGCTTCTAGTACCAGCAACATCTTTGAAAATTTTCTCTGTACTCTTTCAAACTTAATTACACCTTTCCTGTAAGTTGGTGACCAAAACTGCACACAACACTCCAAGTTAGGCCTCACCAACATCTTATACATCTTCAAAATAGCATTGCAAAAAAAATTAAGTTGCAATATCAAATGTGCCTAAATGTGGTCACTATTTTTTCTAATATAGATGGATACAATGTAATTTTGTAAGACATTGAAAAATCTTCCAAACTTTGTTTTATCTTCCCAGTTCTTTCACTACAACTTATAATGATGTTTATTGTCTACATTTTTAATACATGCAGAATTCTAACAGATAGAAAGTTAAAGATGCCCTTGCCTGGAGGTATCAAACAAACCCTTTCTAATGGCTATCAGTTGTTGCATCAATGTAAATTGTGGACCTTCCAGGTCTCTGAATTAAATTAATTCCAAGTGAAAATATTTTCCATAGCAAAGGTTTATACTATACTGTATATAGAATTTGCACCAGTGAAAATGGTGGATAGTTTAGTAAATGTGACCATAAGGACTTAAGGCGTAGGAGCAAAATTAAGTCATTGAGTATGTTTTGCCATTGATCATGGCTGATTTATTTTTTCTTCTCAATCCCAGCTTCTTTGACACATATACTAATCAAGAACTAAACAATTTCTTCTTTAAATATACCCAATAACTTGGTCTCCACAGCCATCTGTGGCAATGAATTCCACAGATTCACCAACCAGTGGCTGAAGAAATTTCATCTCATCTCTGTTCTAAAGGGATATCCTTCTGTTTTGAGACTGTGCCCTCTGCCCTTGGCCCTTACCACTATTGGAGACATTTTCTGTACATCTATTTTATGCAGGTTTTCAATATTCAGTAGGTTTCAATGAGTTAATTTACAGAATCCTTCTTATAAACCTCCTCTAGATCTGCTCCAATGCCTGAACATCCTTTCTTAGATATGGGACCCAAAACTGCTCCCAATACTCCAAATGTGGTCTGACCAATACCTTATAAAGCCTCAGCATTACATCTTTGGTTTTATATTCTCGTTACTAAGAAATGAATGCCAGCATTGCATTTCCCTTCCTTACTATTGACTCAACTTGCAAGTTAATCTTTATAGAATCCTGCACTAAGACCCCAAGTACATTATCACCTCTGATATCTGAATTTGCTCCCTATATAGAAAACTTTCTACAGAAGTGCAAGACCATATACTTCCCGACACTGTATTCCATCTGCCACTCCTTTGCACATTCTCTTAATCTGTCCAAGACCTTCTGCAGATATGCTACTTCCTCAATACTATCTGCCCCTCCACCTATTTTTGTATCATCTTCAAACTTGGCCTCAAACCCATCAATTCTGTCATCCAGATCATTAACATATAATGTGAAATGTAACATACCCAACACTGACCTCCACAGAACACCACTAGTCACTGGCAGCCAACCAGAAATGGTCCACTTTATTCCCTCACCTGGTCTTCTGCCAGTCAGCCAATCCATTATTTGCAGATATCAGATTTTTTTTAGGCAGATATCTTTTGTGACAGCTAATCTGCTGGAATGTTATGTTCAAAGATACTTATCATTAACCAAAAGGAAATCTGACTTTTGGATCTTTTAATTAGCCTTCTTAGATAATTACTTCAATGCTTATAGTCAACAATTCCTGAGAAATCTATGATACAAACTTGCATCAATCTGATTCATTTCAATACTTATGAAATGCTTAACCATGAAAGGCTAAAGCACCTATGCCAGTAGTACACTGTAGGAATGACTTTACAAGCTTTGGAAAACTGAAATGTTCATGTACCACAGACAGAAGCAAAAGTCTCTTACCCCAAAAAATAACAGAATGTAGGTGACACTCACAAAATACTGGAGGAACTCAGCAGACCAGGCAGCATCTAAGGAAAGGAGTACAGTTAACATTTTGGGCTGAGACAATCCAGCCAAAGGGTCTCGGCCCAACACATCGACTATACTCTTTTCCTTAGATGCTGCTTGGCCTGCTGAGTTCCTCCAGCATTTTGTGTGTGTTGCATGGAGTTCCGGCATCTGAAGATTTTCACTTGTTTAAAAACATAGGTAATGCTTAACAGTTTTTTTCTTAAAAACATTTAAACAGTTGAAAATAGTTCTTGTCAATTTAAACCTTCTCTATCAATACTTATTTACAAATGCTAACAACATTGTGAGTAAACAAAAGTAAAGAATAAAAACTGACATCTTCACAGGCAGTCATTAAGTCAGAATATTTTGGTGATCGGGAGCTGCTCTAGCTACATGGGAGTGTTTGGTTTAATTAGAGTCATGGAGTAAATCAGCTCAGAAAACAGGACCTTCAACACAACTGGTCCATGCCATCCATAGCACCTTCCCTGCTTTTCCCAGATACTTGCATTTGGCCCAGAACCTTCCAACCTTCCCATCATGTACCTATCCAAATGCTTCTTCTTCATCTCCTCTGGCAGCTCACACTGGGTATTCACTACTCTCATGTGGAAAGAAGTTACCTCTTGGGTCTCTTTCAAATTTCTCCCCTCTTACAGTATCTTGCATCTAGTTTTGGATGACTGTCCCCCTTTTCCATAGCTCATGATTTTATAAACTTCTATGAGATTATCCCTCATTCTCTTATGCTCTAAGATCCAGTGAGGCCAACCTATCCCAATAACTCAGGCCCTCTATTCCTGGTCGTATTGTTGTAAATCTTTTCTGCACCTCTCCAGTTTAACAATGTCTTTCCTATTGCAAAGTTATCAAAACTATACAGAATAGTTCATTATTCTTTCTCATTGGTTACCTAAGTGTGCCATTGGAAATGACTGACCAACATATCATTATAAAATAATGTTAATATAAATTGTAATTCACTTTGATAATTTGGTATATAAAGAAAGAATAAATAGTTAAGTTCCCTATTTAAAAAAAAATCCCTGGCAGCAGTAAAACTTTACCTTAATCTTATAGAGTGTTCATAACCAGTGAAGTTAACAGTAAATAAAATAATAGCATTCATTTATGTTATAGAAAAGTTTTTAGATATTAACTATCTAGATTATTGATACTTGAACTAAAGTACAATCTAACTTACAGAGATAGTAATGTTAAGTAAATGAAATGTATCTCTTCAATTACTCACACCCTCCATTATCCAGACTAATTCTGTGTCTCCTGAGTGTGTGGGATAATTGAAAGTCCACTCTATAATACAATGAAAAAACCTTGTATCACAGCTGAAAAAACAGCGTTGTAATACTTTTCTAGCTGTCATATAATTGATAAATAGCTCTTTCTGACGTCAAACATATAATATAGCTGATAATTTGTACATTCATAAACAACTACACAGCCTGAAGAGAATTGCCGTCACTCAAGTGTGTGCTTTGTTATTTCATCAAACTTGTAATGGAAACTAAAGAAATGTTGTATATTCTGAATTAAATGCATATAAAAGAAAATAAGTCATCAAAGCTTACAACTCTAATTGTGTAGTGGAGATAGGGGTGTAGTTGAAGTTTATGACACTAAACTCATGAAAAGATCACAGTAAAATTGTCTGGTAAAATCCTTGAAACAATTGCGGTACTCAATAGGCCAAAGAGTGGTCATGTACAGTCACATGGTAAAATTATCAGTTAAGTGAGAGAAGTGTAGACTACAAAGTAGAGCGAAAGGTAAATTATACTCCTTAAGCACTGAAGAAAAGGCTTCCTGATCACTCCATTGATAACCATTCCACAGTGTGAAGCTCAGCTCTGTAAATGCTAGAAGTCCAAAGTTTGATCTATTTTGGTGTTGACTGCTCTAAGCTGGAATATTCATCTATTGGAAGGTATCCAAGCAGATTAGTCTAGGCAAGAGGTACTCAAAATTCCTATTTTCTATTATTTTCATGTGATTCTTTCTGGATGGTTGGAACCTATGAATGTCAAAGGCATTTATAGGTTCCAACCATCCAGAAAGAATCACACTAGGCTAATTAAAATTAGCATTTATTCTCATCTGCCTTGTTTTCCATTGGATCTCTTATACTTAAATGTAATTTGGGCACTGTGCTACACTGACATTTCCAAATTAAGCCAGAAGCAGTGCTGCCGTTCTGCTGTCTTTTCAATCTGTCTTGCTCACTTCTTATCTAACCCTCCTACACAATCTTCTCCTCATTAACAAATTCTTCTGTTGTCTGTTAAGTGTAATATTTTATCCTTATACTTTCTCATTGTCCATTCTAGCTTTTCCTTTCTCTTCTTCATTTCTTCCACTGATAATTCTCTCTTCTGCTTTTTTGATAAAGTGTCCATTTCTTCCTTCCTGTCCTCAGTGCTGAACATTGCTGTGTTTTTTTACTTCTCTCTCCACTGTCTGACATCTCAATGACTTCATCCTGCTGCTGAAGTTACAAGTGCCCAACCGGGTGCTCCATTGTCTCTCTCAGTTTATCCTATCACTAACTGATAGGTGCATCTTCAACACAATGTGGGAGAATTGCAAACTAATATGCATAGACTGAAAAATAATATCAAGAGGCACGAAGGCATGAGGTTGAGCTAGCAAAAAAAACGGCGATGGAGAATCCCAAGGGCTTCTACAGATATATTAACAGCAAAAAGATAGCAATTGACAAACCTGGTCCTCTGGAAGCTCTGTGTGGCCATCAATGCACCAAAGAGGTGGGGGTGATCTTAAATTGATCTTTTGCATTTCGTATTTACTCAGGAGATGGACTCAGAGCTTACAGAGGTGAGGCAAAGCAGCAGTGAGGCCATGGACCATATACAGAAGAGGAGGTATCCTCTGTCTTGAGACAAATTAAGGTGGATAAATCCCCCAGGACCTGACAAGTTGTTCTCATGGACCCAGTGGGAGACCAGTGCAGAGGCACTAGCAGAGACAATTAAAATGTCCTTAGCCACAGGTGAGATGCTGGAGAATTGAAGGGTAAGTAATGTTGGTCCATTATTTAAGACAGGTTCTAAGAATAAGCTGGGAAATTTTTGACCAGTGAGGCCCTGACATTAGTACTGGCTAAGTTATTGGAAGGTATTCTAAGGGACCAGATATATAAGTATTTGGACAGACAGAGACTGATTAGAAATAGTCAACATCAATGCATGATTAAGGGAGCTTAAAGCAACATTGTCTATAGGCTACTTATCAGAAACCTTCAGTTCGTACGCATGATAAATTGAATGCTTCCAAAAAACTTCTCACTGAAAACAGCATCTCATCACAAAAGTATGCATCACCATCCATAATTGCCTTTAGCTCTTTCAATAAGTAAGCACAATGTTGTTCGTAAATAGTTTTAAATCATTTTTATTTGGCAACCACTGAAGAAGGGGGGCATTATGTATGATTAAGGGATAACAATTCATTACAAGGCATCTTCAACAGCATAATTTACATACTTTAAATGGGTAAGCAAACTCTTTAAGTTCTTGTCTTCAGATTTTCTATAGGTTACTGTTTATTGATTATGATAAAGAATACTTTGCTTTTTGAACCAGCAATGCTATTCAAACTGTATTTTATAAGATGCTGCTGTTGCACAATAAACAAACTACTGCATGGGCACTTTTTCTCCCTTTCAGCCCTATGACATCTAACATGTGTAAACCACCTTAGGGAATACTGTCTGCTTAAATCAAAAGAAGCAGGCTAAAGTTAAAAATCCCAAATTAGTCTGACATCGCCTTTTCTAATGAGACCAGAACAGCACAATAAAGAGAAAACAGAGTTTGTGCTTGAAACAGCTGCAAGAGCATCAAGTGATAGCCTCAGGAGTTGTGGCAGCTTATTTTGTTGAGGTGACATGTGCCTGCAAATGAAGTGAGTGGACAGCATGTCAGAGGCACAGGGGGCCTCTTCATCCTCACTAACATCCCTGATCTGGCAGTTTCCCCCCTTGGTTACAATACAATGAGACAAGGCAAGAATGTTCTCTTTTTGAAGAGCATCATCTGAACTAGCTCATTTGCTTGTTGGCAGAAAATCATGTTTTGTGATTCTAGGTGTCACATGCAGTTAATTTTACGTTGGCAGTGTTTGACTTAACAAGGACTGGTAACTTCTGTTTATTTCCAGCTACACGTACGAATTTCGAAATGAATACCTTTTATTTATTTTGACTTTTCCTTTCTCTTGCTTTTAATCATGTTCACAGCTGTAAAAGCTTGACTTTCTGTCCGGCTGTTGGCCTTTATTTGTGACTGTGTATTGTGAAAAAGGTTGAATTAAAGTGTTAGAGCTCCTGGCAAAGCAGTAAGCTTCTATCATTTTCTCCCAAGAAAATTAGAGAAAATGCTTCTTGACGAAGGCGGGTAAACATCTGCCATAACTGCTTTATCCCAACACAGAGGAAAGATAGAGGCTAAACTTCATTCTTTAGGAAGTTCATTCATTTCCTTCATGCCTGCTGAGTGCACATGTCTGCAGGTTTCGGTTTTACAGAGGTCAACCAAAGTGTCATCTGCCAACAAACAAAAGAGTTACCCAAGTTACGAATGCTAGACTGGAGGAGAACACGTATTAACCATAAACATTCAGTTATATGTAATATATACATTTCTGCATTTAACATTTTGCTAATCAACATTTTGTCTCTCTTTTTCTCTGGGTATTGACTCCTTATTGCAGAATACTTAAATACCACCCTTGTTCCGTGAATGCTAGTGGGCTAATCAAGAGTGATCAATCAAGCTGAAGCTGCTCCTGTCCTAACATGCCTATGTATTCAGAGGTCAGATTATAAAAATGTTATCTGGCTGATTTTCCTTCTTCTATCACAGAGATGCTTTTGTCACCCTGGTTAATATCAGTTAACTGCAAAAGCTGAAGATCGTTTCTTTCTTGTAATCTTGCCGGATGAACTCAATTAGCCCAATGATTCTGCCTTTCTGCTAATCATACTGGATTAAGAGAAAAATATAAAGGGCACAAAACTGGGCTCCTTGGGACACAATATTTTACATCTTGTGCAGCTGAATCGCATGAAAATATAGAGTGGTCAATTAGGACCTCAGTCAGTGTGCAATGATCATCTGACACCAGTGCTGGTGTATAATGAGCAATATTCCAGCTAATGCAATGCCTTAACCTTGAACCATTCTTAGAAAGGCACAAATCATCATCTCCCACCTCTGATGAAACTTCTTAAAGGGTTATAAACCCCATTGATGCTTGATGATGCACAATTTCTGCTATTGCTTTCTGTTTTGCTCTGATAGTGCAAGTGTTTGCTGCCCTCTATAGTTCTTCACAGAGGTTGATGTAGCGCTGAGTACTCTATCCCGACCTCAAGTCTTCTACACAAACCACCTGCTGCAGATGGGACTGTGTTCACCTGTCCCACCTTCCTGCTTGTCCCCCTTCCCCTCCTCCAGCTTTTTATTCTGGTCTTTTCCCGCTCTTTTTCCAGTCCAGAGGAAGGGTCTCAGCTCAGAGAGTCGACTGCTTATTTACTGCCTGACCTGCTGAGTCCTCTAACATTTTGTGTGTGTTGCTCTGTGTTCCTGCATTCCCGAAGCTACAAGCAAGCAGAGGAGGGACAAAAGAGAAGAAATTTTTAGGAGAGGGAGGAAGGGAAGTGGTACAAAGGACTTCTAGTGGCAGTACACATTGGCCTATAATGTTCAGTAGGAATTCTTGTACATGAAATTCAGCAGTGAGTCAATGCTTTAGGAAAGATGTTCTCACTGAAATCTGACATATCTTCCAGCCATTACTGCAGCTTCAGAGCACTTCAATTTCCAACATCCACAAAATAGTGTTCCCTCTAAGCTCCACGGGTCGCGACTGTGCATTAACTGAAATGTTCCCGTGCACACAGCCTTTTTTGCCACGCAGTTGGAATTTTCTTTTAAATAATGTTTTATTAAAGAACCACAGAGTTTTCAGGCCATGTAGAAATATGCTGCTCAGAGCAATGATTGGTGAACACAGCTGTAAAAAAAAATTAGAGGGAACGTTGCCACAATGGTGACTGCATAACTCGATGTGCTGGGCTACTATTGGGCAGAGCTGGAGCAAGTTGCAAAATTTTGCAGTTTGCTGTTCACTCTTGCATAAAAGAGTGTCACTGAAAATCTCTTTTTAAAGGGAACTGCCTCCATGTTACCCTAAATAAAACAGAAACATGTTGGAAATACTCAGAGCTCAAGTTCAGGTCCTGAACTGATGTAGGGTCTAATCAGAAACAATAACTATGTTTCCCTTTCCATGGATGTTGTCTGACTTGCTGAATATTTTCAGAATGTTCTGGGTTTTTTTCTACAGATTTTCAGTATCTGCAGATTTTATTTTGATTTTGCTCTCTTTTTCCATTTGCCAAAGAAAAAGGTTGTGTACTTTATCTTTCAGTAATATTTGAGTAATATTCAAAGATTTAAAGATTCTTACATTTATTGTCAAAGTCTGTATGCAGTAAACAGCCCTGAGATTAATCTTCCTTCAGACAGCCACAAAACAAGGCAAACCATCGAACATGTTCAAAGGAAAACATCAAACCCCCAACACCAAAAAACAGAACAAATTACACAAATGGCAAAAAAACAAACGAAAAACACAGAATGTAAAACATCAAGCCACAAAGTTAATGAAGCAGTCCAGAAATGTTCAGTTTTAGCTCAGTTCAGTTCAATCTGGCACTGTTTTGTTCAATGACTGCAGGTCGCAGAGCCTGTCCGCACCAATCAAAATTGCACAAAATAGCAACAAAAAAGGAGCAATTAGAAATTAGAAATACATAAAAACATGAACTATGATTCCAGTCCATAAACCTCATTGATTAAACCTTGCCCAAAACCAAATCTCCAACACCATCCTCCAGCAGCAATAAGCAAGCGGAGGGGGGGAGAAGAGAGGGAGAGAGAGGGGGGGGGGGGGAGAGAGAGAGAGAGAGAGAGAGAGAGAGAGAGAGAGAGAGAGAGAGAGAGAGAGAGAGAGAGAGAGAGAGAGAGAGAGAGAGAGAGAGAGAGAGAGAGAGAGAGAGAGGGAGAGGGAGAGAGGGGGAGAGGAGAGAGAGTGAGAAAGACCAATTGAACACAGGCACTTTCCTCACATTAGTGAGCGAGAGCAAGTCTGAGTGAGAGACCAGTCACTCACAGGCAGACAGCATGACTTCCGCTCTTGTGCTTGTGGATTTCTATCTTCCTCGATGTTTTAATCAGTGACATCAGTGACGAATGGAGTTGATCATGGGCTCACACCACATCTCCAGGCATCTTGGCCTCCATGCCACACAGTTCACTTGAAACCTGATCAAACTCCCTCAGAGACAACAGTGCCAGATCGCTCAATCTTGTAAATATATTGTTTGATTAAGCATTTTTTCTTATTTATATAACACATTATGGGTTATACGTAAAAGTACCTGAATGGCATACACCATTATGTAACTAACATCATAAGTGTGTGCTCGCTGAAGTAAAAAACTAAATGTGTACGAGTCCCACTAGCTCCATATTTTTCATTCAATGTTTTGGAATGAGAAACGAAGTGCAGCGTAGTTTCTTCTTTGCAAGAGGACAAAGATGGTCAAATTAACATAAAAGGCAGAAAACAGATAGAATTCATGGGTTCATAAGCACTGAGTACTGGACGAATATATGAATATAATTGAATAAATGAATATAAGTAGAAATGGCTGGCGACATTGGAAACAGAGACATGTTGAATTGTACAAAAGACAGCTACCGTGATGTATAATGAGCAAACTGAGCAGTATATTAAAGCAAATGAAACAAGTGACAGTTTTGCTGAGTGCATTTGGTGGAAGAGCGTATAGTTTACTTAGAAGTTTGTCTGCTCCAACAAAACAAGCCGAAATGAGCTTTGCTAATATCATGAATGTAATGCAGGAACATTTAGAACTGACACCATTGTTGATTGCAGAATGCTTTAGATTTCATAAGTAGAATCAAAAGGCAGGAGAGTCCACTTTAGCTTACATGGCTGAATTGAAGAAACTAAGATCATAAGGCAGAGGAGCAGAATTAAATAATTTGTCTCCTTGAGTCTGCTCTGCCACTTGATCATGGTTGATCCATTTCCTACCTAACCCCATTCTCCTGTCTTCTCCCCAAAAATCCCGGACTAATCAAGAACCTATCAACCTTCACCTTAAACACCTACACCCAATGACTTGGTCTTCACAGGTGCCTGTGACAACAAATTCTACAGATTCGCCACCCATTGGCTAAAGAAATTGCTCTTCATCTCTTTTCTAAATGGAAGACCTTGTATGTTGTCTGGTTCTAGACTCTTTCATCAAAGGAAATATTTTCTTCACATAACCTCTATTTAGGCCTTTCAATGTTCCATAGATTTCAATGAGATCCTCCCTCATTCTTCTAAATTCCAGTGAGTACAGGCCCAGAATATTCAATCGCTGATCATATGATAATCTTTCATTTCTGCAATCATTCTTGTGAATCTCCTCCGAACTCTCTCAAATGTCAACATATCCTTTCTTAAAAAGGGGGCCCAGAACAGCTCACAGTATTCCAAATGAGGCCTGACCAGTGCCTGAACATTGCAAATGAATGATGGGCTTAATAATGCATGGAGAGATCATCTGAGTGGACATAGTCAGAGTGGTGATCTTAAGGTTTCAGTGAAGGGAGTTTTCACTCAGAGAAAGCAAAGGAAAGAAAAGCTCAAGTTGTTTCTTTCTCCTCTTTATATCTGC